>NC_053024.1:167883449-168081987 GCF_003073215.2 Triticum urartu | reverse complement strand
GAAGACCAAACACGGGATATTCGGGACATCTTCAAGGAGCGTGGCAAGTTAAAGAGGAGCTGCACCGAACCTATAAAACGAGCTTTGGTAAGTAACACCCTTTCAATTACTTTCGTGTAGCCTCGTGTTCTTCGATGCGTATATGTGGTAGTTTTTGTTTCTCTTAAGCGTGGTGTTCTTCGATGTGTAATAAGAAGAGTCTTAATCGTCCTAATGCTTTTGTTTTTAGCTTGATGTAGGAAGTGGGTGTTCTCACCTTGTAGTATGTTTTTATTTATTTTTTCCTTTTGAATTCACTTTTCCGAGTTCTGTTTATCTGGCTTCTACTAAATGGATCTAGGTTGCTCTGAGTATTGATCTAAAAAAGAAGTAACTTCATGTCAGGATGCAGTTCCTACGAGGAGGGAAGTATGGTCAACCTCGAGATCATGTTTCCAAAATGAGGCTGGATTACACACAAGGTGCGAGTTCCCTAATGATGCTGGATTAGACACAAGGTGCAAATTCCCAGATGATGCTGGACTACACACAAGCCAGGTGGAGTCGTCAGCTGTTCGTGTCCTCGTGGCATTAGTAAAGGCTGAAAGAAAGCGTGCAGCAGCCCTTGAGAATGTAGCTGAGTTCGTGAAGAAGCGAAAAGAGCAATCAGATGCTCTCTTCACCCAAGCCAAAGAAGAGATGGAAGAAGCCAAAAATAAGCTAGCAGAGGCAGAGCAGGCTAGGCATCTCCTGCTATCTAAAACTATTGTCGATACAAAATTTCCTTCATAATAGCTAGGTTCAAATGTTTATCCAGTCAGCATGCCTGTTGTGATGTCCGTGCATCTACTGATGTGGCACAAAATGTTTTTTTCGGGTCATGTAATAACAACAATTACTTTCCAAACAATAACAGATGAAGCATTGGACATGGTATAGTTCACGCGCAAGCCCGACATTCCAAGTTCAACTTCCACATCAAACTCATGTTCACAAATATCTGCACATTCATACATAATGTCCGCAACCATGATTCACTTCAAAGCCAAAAAAATGTGAGGAGAGTTATAAATAAAGAAAATCCTCTACTAGTTCCTGCTACCAGTGCGAGCACAACAAGTTGAAAGTGCGTTATATCGACTAGAGGGGGGGGGGGGTGAATAGGCGATTTTTACGAAAGTCTTCAAAACGTGGGAGTTATGAAGACAAACAGTGAAGATTATGCCTATTACTATGCAGCGGAAGTTAGATTACACTAGGCTAGCCATGGTCATGTATTCAATAGAGTGAACGGACAATAATAAACAGCTTCAGTGTAATGAGGATCAGGTAGGAAGAAGTTATGAAGCCAATTAGATCATACATTCACGTTGTGAAGACAAAAGATAGAGCAAGCATGCAATGGCTTCACAATGAGTAACAGTAAGAAAAGGAAGTGAAGATGAAACCAGTGACTCGTTGAAGACAATGATATGTTGGACCAGTTCCAGTTGCTGTGACAACTGTACGTCTGGTTGGAGCGGCTAGGTATTTAAACCTTAGGACACACAGTCCCGGACACCCAGTCCTGAACACACAGTCCAGGACACCAAGTCCTCACCGTATTCTCCTTGAGCTAAGGTCACTTAGTCCTCGCCCAATCACTCTGGTAAGTCTTCAAGGTAGACTCCCAAACCTTCACAGACTTCGTTCACTGGCAATCCACAATTTCTCTTGGATGCTCTGAGCGCGACGCCTAACCGTCTGGAGGATTCACAGTCCTCAAGTGTAATAAGTCTTCAGATCACACAGACAAGAAGACCTAAGTGATGCCCAATTTGCTCTGGATCTGGGTGGTTAGGGGTTTTCTCCTCACTAGGAATTTTCTCTCAAAGGCTTCGAGGTGGGTTGCTCTCAAACGACAAAAGCCGTCCACTGAAATCTGAGCAGCCAACCGTTTATGGTTGTGGGGGTGGGCTATTTATAGCCACTTGGCAACCCGACCTGATTTGTCCGAAATGACCCTGGGTCACTAAGGAACTGACACGTGTCTCAACGGTCAGATTTCGAACTCTCATGGCAACTTTACTTGGCCTGCAAGCAAAGCTGACTTGTCCGGCTCCGGACAAGATTCGCTCTCATTGTCTTCACTCGAAGACATAGGTTTTTGATTTAGGCATCACTTCAGTCATTCTGACTGGTTCTCCTGGACCCCACTTAACAGTATGGTGGTTCCTATGACTCAACATAAAATAAAAGGAACTACGAAAGATCTAAGTCTTGGAGCTCCATAGGCTTCATAACGTGTCTTCTTTTGTCATAGTCTTCAATGTGAATATCTTCATATACCACCTTTATCTTCAATGTCTTCATACATTTTTAGGGGTCATCTCTGGTAGTGAAACCGAATCAATGAGGGACTTCTACCTGTGTTTTCCTGCAATTCTCACAAACACATTAGTCCCTCAACTAGGTTTGTCGTCAGTACTCCAAAACCAACTAGGGGTGGCACTAGATGCACTTACAATCTCCCCCTTTTTGGTGATTGATGACAAACTAGTTGAAGTTTTCAACGGGGAATATAAAGTGTGAAGTTTGTAAAGGATAGGGAATTGTCTTCATAAGTTGCAAGGGCTCCCCCTAAAGATGTGCATATAAGTTAATTTGCTTTTGGAATGCAAATGCACATGGCAGGTTGTACTTGTGGAGATCCACTTCAGCTTATGATGACAATCCACTATGCATGTGAAAGTATATGAAGATAATGACATGCATAATGGAAAATGGACGTCTGCAGAATGAGATAAGTGCGGAATTTATCGTCGCACATGCGGAATTTATCTCCGCAAACAGAGTGGCAAACAAGTAGCAGACGACCATCAAGTTTTAGTGTTTACAACTCAAAGAACCAAATGAAGCAAAAACAAGAGTTGTAAACACGAAGCAAAATATAACCAAACATAAGGCACCCGCCCATATTGACCCGCTTGAAGACTATAAACATCATATGCTTCTCCCCCTTTTGTCAGTAATGACCAAAAAGGTTTGAAGACATAGAGTTTTCTACGCGTTCCCAGGCGCAGCAGGGTCGGTGGAGTTGTTTGGCGGTGCAGAGCTTTGAGGTGCAGAAGCAGGTGGTGGTGAAGTAGCATCATCGTCGTCATCAATGATTCTTGCAGTGACTGTGGCAGCAGATGAAGAAAACTCAGAGTCCTCAAGTGACGGTTTGTTGCGCATCACTGCCCTTCTAGGAGGTGTGGTGTCAAACTTGAAATGCTCTGTGAAGCCATCCTCTTCAAGTTCAGCTTCAGTGCATATCATTGAGAGCCCTTTCCATGTCCGACGGCAAGTCTCATGTGTAACGAAGGCATTCTTGGTGGCAAGGTTTCGAAGTCGATTGACATCCACCAAGAGGCTCTTCATCTGACGTTTGAGCCAGTCGTGATGCCTATCTTGCTTTTGGTGAAGGGCCACAAGAAGCTCTCGATCAGTGAGGACACGAGCACGCTTCTTGGGTCTTGGAGCATTTGTGCTGTCTGTGGCTTCAGTAGATGCTGGTGCACGTGTAGTGCCAGCCAACGGATATACCCTGGATATGGCTTCAACACCTTCAACATTCTGCGTGAAGCTCTGGTGTTCTGCATTCTGAAGATTTATTGGTTGCTTGTCTGGCTCAGGATATATTGTTTCAGCAGAGGTATCCACATCTGGCAGAAAGATCCTATGGTTTCGGGCAGAGGGCTGATACGAGATTGTAGAGTGCAGTTTGATCAGCCTCATCACCCAAGGGGCATAGAACTTCAAACCAAATAATTCCGAGCCTGACGCTGCAAGTTGGCGTATGAAGAGATCCTGTGCGTTGAAGCATTTGCCATGCATGATATAGAATATGAGAGTCTTCATTGCACCTTCAATCTTTGCATGTGGAGAGTGCCCCTTAATGGGCCAGAGAGTCCGCCGGATGATGTGATATATGGTCCTGGGCAGGTACTCTAGGTCTTCAACGAAGAACTCAGTAGGATAAGGTGCATCATGAGGCAATGACTTCATCATTGAGAGCATCTGACTCATATTGGGTTCAGGCCTCTGGAAGATACTCTCAATAGCTTCAGAATGTGATTGACAGCCTTCCTCGAAGAATTCGCCTGGAGTGGGCAGGCCGGTGAGCTCAATGATATCAAACGCATTGGCTTCATGATGGACATTGCCGGTCATCCACTCTAGGATCCAAGTCTTCGGATCTCTGTTGTATCCTCTTATATGAAGGGTGGCATAGAACTGAAGCAGAAGCTCTTCATTCCAGTGCGCTTCATCCGTCACAAACGACAGCAAACCCACTTGCCTGAAGCAATCCAGTGCTTCCTCTAAGCAGGGCAGACTAGCAATGGCTTCAACCTCTAATCCGTGGACCTTTGCGAAGCCTACGGAACGCAGACGACGCTTGTGGGGTTGGAGTGGGCTGAGCCTCAATGTCTTCTTCCTCCTGAGGGCGATCCGCCCATGACTCATCTTGTGCCATTGGCGTCAGAGGACGACCAATACTGATGAGTTCGCTTGTTTCAAGCGGAGGAAGGGCTGCATCATCTTGTACATTGTCTTGGTGACCAATGTCTTCAGCAGCTATGGGGTCGGCTGCTGGAATGTCTTCAGCGTCAGGAGCCTCTGTGGGAGCAGGCTCATGAACTGTCAGTCTTCTTTCTGCATTGGGGTGAATGACAGAAAGGGGTTCAACCATCAAGGGCTCTATGGGAGCAGCCCTAGATTTCTTGGTCTTGCGCTTCTTTTTGCTGGGGGCAGTAGGAGAGGCTTCAGAGCTCTTCCTTTTTCTGTCTTCAGCCTCTGCATTCAGTGTCTTCTTAAGCTCAGAAGCGGCTAACCGGCTCTTTGGCTTAGAGCCAGTCATGGCGGTTGGGAAGACAATCGGAATTGCTTCTTGTCTTGATGCCTCTGGTTCATTCACAGCAGGCTGCTTCTTCTTCTTAGCGGCCATCTTGGGGTTGATGCCAGGACGCCCAAGTGCCTTGCGCTTTTCAGCCTCGTTGTAGGCTTGAACACATTTTTCTGCCAAAGACTTCATCCTTTCACACGAGCCCTAAGCTTCAGCATGCTTCTTCAGAAACTTTTCTTTGAGATCATGCAGCATGATTTTGAAGCTTCTCACTTCCTGCATGCTGAGGCTGGCCATGTGCTTCTTGAACTGAGCCTTTTCGTGATCAATTTTCTGCTTCAGCTCAACAATGCGCTGAGCAATGGCCAGTTCTGAAGCAATTGCGCCTTGAAAGGCGACGCTGAGTCCAACAGGCAGCTGCAGATCATTGAAGCTTATGTCTGGTGAGTCAAACCATTCATCGATGAAGCTGTGGATGATGGCGACATCAAAGAGAGGCAGATTGTTGAAGATTTCAGCTTCTTCTTTGCTTTTGATGAGCTGCTCTAGAGCGTCATCTCCCAGATCTTCATCGCTTGATAGATCAATGGCTTCACTGCGCAGAATGGCAGCAGGAGTGAGCTCTTTGCCGGTTTGTTGCTGGGGCTCCTTTTCTTTCTGGGGCTTGGAGACGCGGGATACGTCTTCAGACTGCACACTGACTTCAGGAGGTGCAGTTTTCAATGGCTTCGCCCTTGAGATTTTTGAGGCAGGGGCCGGCTTCGAAGCTTTTGGTTTCTTCGTCTGCTTTGGCTTCGGCACAGCAGGAGCTTCATCAGACTCAGAGTCAGCTGGGGGTCATTTACGGCAGCCCCTTGGACTAAGATGTGAGTGATCAGGCCCTCAAGATTGGCAAACGGACCGATGATATTGGGTTCGGCGTCGCGTGTGCCATCTGCCCTTGGTGAGGAGGGACCAGGGTTGAAGTCAAGCCCAAATTTCTTCTTGTTTAGCTTCGCTGACTGTTGGGCAAACTGAAAGTTGCGCTTGAAGAGATTGTCGTCACGACACCAGAGAAGTGACGACGAATGTGCATCATCAGGCTGTGGTCCTCGGACCATGCATGGGTAGAAGCCTTGAGCAATGGCTTCATCTTTGGTCTTGGGTACAAGGTTCTTGTATAAGATATCCCCCCATGGACTCTTGATAGCATTCTTTTCAGCATACTCCTGGGTGACAAAGCGGTATTTGAACCACTGTTCTGCCCAATAGCGTCGAATCCATTGGATTCGGGTCTTGCGCTGCCCATAGCTCTCTTCTGGATGTGTTTTGTACATTTCTGCCAAGTCTTCAGGCAGATCCTTGGAAGTTCCCTCACGTCTCCGCCTGCCCCCCTTTCTTGCTACTGCTTCTGAAGCCATAAACTTTAACTTGAAAGGCTTCAAAACTTTCAAAGGCTTCAAAGGCTTTCTTTTTCTCGGCCAACAGGAACTGGCTTCAGGAGAGTTTATGTGATGCTGTAGGAATTCTGCAAATGAATGCAGACTATGAGAACCGAAGGATTCTCCCACGGACATGTACCTGTGACAGCATTAAGGCGCGAGGGAAGGGGAAGAGGTCATATGCATTCTCAGAAGGTTTTGAAGATTAATCAGTTTAGAAGACATTGACCTCATCGAGCGAAGACATTCACTCATAGATAAGAAGTTGGTTCCAGATTTGTACGAACCCACAGATTAGTACAAGTGAGGAATCTAACTACTTTATGAAGCACAAGTGAATATACTCGGAATGTTATGAGATGCAGCTAGAGATCTAACTATTGTGAAGAGAAACTTCTTATGGTAGGAAGTAAAAGAACCATGAGATCAAAAGAGGCTGTAAAAAGAAGTTTTATTTACCACACTGGAACTGCTAGACGGAAGTGAGTTGATGCCGAGCAGTTCGGTCCTCCGTGCCCTAACTTGGTGACGGAAAACACCTACGGCGACGCTGGAGAGGACGATGTCCGCGGTCGGCGTGAGGACGGCGTTGGAGAGGTTGCGGCAGCGAAGCGCTTCGTCTCTGGCGTCGTCGAGTGCTAGCGGTGGCGCTAGGGTTCATACGAGGTGGAAGAAGGAGATAATGACCGCGGTAAGTGTGAATTTATAGGCTCAGGGGCGGCACTGTGCTATTACACAGGTGCCCCTGGCGGTTCGTATTTGAGAAACGCGTGGCCAGTTAGCGGATGTTTGGGGTTTGTTCCACGACCCACGCACGCCTAAATTGTCGGGCGGTCGTTCCTGCTTCTCCGGATTTTATGTGGAGGAATGAGCATTAAAAACGGACTTTATGGTTGTCTCTATATCTTCAGCTGACAAGGACACAGTGAAGACATTCGACAGTTTCAATAGAATGCATATGACTTGGAGAGATAGAATTTGAGATAGAAAGCATAGAGAGATTAGGGTCCGATCACATTCACTTAGTTCAAAAGATTCAACGAAGAAGACATAGCTATAAGTGAATGCTGTAGAGGACAGAACACTAGAGTATATATCTATATAATCAACGTAGTGAAGATAATCATGAAGACATGTTGAGTTCGAAGCCAAACCAAATGTGAAGATATTGCAAGGTAACGCCATGAGTGAAACACTTCAAACTGGAACGTTTGGTGGTGGCGTTACCCACCGTATAGGAAGTATTAGACCCAGACATGGCGCACAATTATCGTGGCACTCTGAAGTCAAATTCTACATTAATGTATTCACACTTAGAATGTATGTCTTCATTGATTGAAGATATACTTTACTTTGTGTGTTGCACATCTAAGTCATCAATATGCATAAGTGTTAGGATGTGTGCCTGATCACAGGACATTTGAGGATTCCAAGATATTTAGCTCACACCGTAACTTGCAAAACCTCTTCTCATCCAAGGGCTTGGTGAAGATATCTGCCAATTGCTCTTCAGTGTTGACGTGTATGATATCAATGTCTTCCTTCACAATATGATCTCTGAGAAAGTGATGACGAATTTCAATGTGCTTTGTCTTCGAGTGCTGAACTGGGTTGTTGGCAATCTTGATGGCGCTTTCGTTGTCGCAGTAAAGTGGCACTTGCTTCAGATGAATGCCATAATCCTTGAGTGTTTGCTTCATCCACAGAAGCTGAGCGCAGCAAGATCCAGCAGCAATGTATTCAGATTCAGCAGTGGAGAGAGATACACAGTTCTGCTTCTTTCAAGACCAACATACAAGTGATCGTCCTAGAAAGTGACATGTGCCTGATGTAGACTTGCGATCAACCTTGTCACCAGCATAATCAGCATCCGAAAATCCAACCAAATCAAACTCTGAGCCCTTTGGATACCATAATCCTAGAGTTGGGGTGTGAGCCAAATATCGAAGAATTCGCTTCACAGCTAAGTGATGCGACTCCTTTGGTGCCGCTTGAAATCGAGCACACATGCAAACACTAAGCATAATATCTGGCCTAGATGCACATAAATAAAGTAAGGATCCAATCATGGAGTGGTATACCTTTTGATCAAACTCTTTACCATTGTCGTCAGGACCTAGATGATGTTTGGCTGGCATTGGTGTTGTGAAGCCTTTGCAGTCTTGCATACCGAACTTCTTCAGGCAATCTTTGAGATACTTTTCTTGAGATATGAAGATGCCATTGCGTTGTTGTCGTATTTGAAGACCAAGGAAGAACTTCAGCTCCCCCATCATGGACATCTGATATTGCTCTTGCATCATATATCCAAACTCTTCACTGTGCTTCTGATTGGTGCAGCCAAAGATAATGTCATCCACATATATTTGGCACACAAACAGTTCACCGTCATATGTCTTCGTGAAAAGAGTGGGATCCAGGGAACCAGGTATGAAGCCTTTGCTCTTCAGGAAGCACTTGAGTGTGTCATACCAGGCCCTAGGGGCTTGTTTGAGACCATACAGTGCCTTGTTGAGCTTGTATACCATTTCAGGATGTTTTGGATTTTCAAAGCCCGGTGGTTGTGCAACATACACTTCTTCAATCTTGCCATTGAGAAAGGCACTTTTCACATCCATTTGATATAGAAGTATGTTATGATGATTTGCATATGCCAGCAGTATGCGTATGGCTTCAAGCCTAGCCACAGGAGCAAATGTTTCATCGAAGTCAATGCCCTCCACTTGAGTATATCCTTGAGCAACGAGCCGAGCTTTGTTTCTGACAACTTGACCATGCTCATCTTGTTTGTTGCGGTATATCCATTTAGTGCCTATAATGTTGTGCTTCCATGGATCAGGACGCTTGACCAGTTCCCATACATTATTCAGTTCAAACTGTTGAAGCTCTTCTTGCATAGCTTGAATCCATTCAGGTTCCATGAAGGCTTCTTCAACTTTCTTGGGTTCTGATATTGATACGAATGTGAAGTGCCCACATAAATTTGCCAGTTGAGTTGCCCTTGAACGAGTGAGTGGACCAGGTTCATTGATGCTGTCAATTATTCTGTCAATTTGCACTTCATTTGCAACACGAGGATGGACAGGGCGAAGACTTTGCTCTTGCTGATCTGCGTTGTTGTTGGGAGGAATGTCTTCAGGCTGAGCATTGTCTTCATGTTGATCAGGTGCTGAGATGATAAGTTCTTCTTCAGGATGAGCTTCAGAAGGCATAATCTCTCCAGTTCCCATAAGCTTGATTGATTCACTAGCTGGAACTTCATCTAGCACATTTGGCAGTTGCTCTCTTTGTGAACCATTTGTCTCATCAAACCGCACATCCACTGTTTCAACCACTTTGTAATGGAAGAGATTGAAGACTCTGTAGGAGTGTGAATCCTTTCCATATCCTAGCATAAAGCCTTCATGTGCTTTTGGTGCAAACTTTGAGGTGTGATGTGGGTCCTTGATCCAGCACTTTGCACCAAATACTCTGAAGTAACTGACATTTGGCTTCTTGCCAGTTAGGAGTTCATAAGATGTCTTGTTCAGAAGCTTGTGAAGATAAACACGATTGATTGTATGGCATGCAGTGTCAATGGCTTCAGTCCAGAATTTTCTTGGAGTCTTGTATTCATCTAGCATTGTTCTGGCCATCTCAATGAGTGTTCTGTTCTTGCGTTCAACGACGCCATTCTGCTGTGGCATGTACGGAGCTGAGAATTCATGTGTGATGCCCAAGGTATCAAGATATGTGTCAAGGCCAGTGTTCTTGAATTCAGTGCCATTGTCACTCCTTATGTGCTTTATCTTGGCGCCAAAATTGTTCACAGCTCGATTGGCGAAGCGTCTGAAGACATCCTGCACTTCAGTCTTGTAAAGGATTATATGCACCCAAGTATATCTAGAGTAATCATCAACAATCACGAAGCCATAGAGGCAAGCAGTAGTAGCAAAGGTTGAGTAGTGAGTGGGACCGAAAAGATCCATGTGGAGTAGTTCGAAGGGTTGAGTAGTAGTCATGATTGTCTTCGAAAGATGTTTTGCCCTTGTCATCTTCCCTGCTTCACAGGCACCGCATAAGTGATCTTTCTTGAACTTGACACCCTCGATGCCTATGACATGCTTCTTCTTCGCAAGGGTGTGGAGGTTCCTCATGCCAGCATGCCCAAGCCTCCGATGCCAAAGCCAGCATTCTGAAGCTTTTGCAAAAGACATACTGCAAGTTGTGGTCCTGCTGAGAAATCTACCACATACAAATCACCTTTCCGATACCCTTCAAACACTAGAGACTTGTCAGATTCCATTAGTACCAGGCAACGATATTTTCCAAACATTACGATCATATTCAAATCGCAAAGCATTGAGACAGACATTAAGTTGAAGCCAAGGGATTCAACAAGCATGACTTTATCCATGTGTTGATCCTTTGAGATTGCAACTCTACCTAGACCCAATACCTTACTTTTACCAGTGTCAGCAAATGTGATGTGGCTCTTGTCGGATGGATGTAATGTTGAGTCCATAAGAAGGCTTCATTTGCCAGTCATGTGATTTGTACACCCACTGTCAATAATCCATTCTGAAGACTTTGAAGTCGCCGGTGTCGTACCCTACAGTGCAGTTAGGGGGATAGGCTTCACGAAGAGAATTGTGAAGCAAAAACATTTGACGAACCAGTGGGTTATGAAAACTTAGATCCAGATTAGGACTAATAGGGAGAGTAGCATGTGATTCAGGAATGAAGTACACAATGATGCCATTTGGGCATTTTATCTTGCGCCCTACAAGATTTTTAAGGTCCCCAGCAATAGCGTCAGAAGATTTTGTTTTTCTGCTGGAGACCTTTCCCTGCAAAAGAGAGTTAAGCTTTCTTAACCACCCACATCTTCAAGTGTGGCTTAGAAGCAATAAGTCTAAGTGCAACATCTGAGAATTTTGGCTTTGAGGCCTTAGCAAACAGTCTAGCAGGTGGACAATAATACTCATAGGAATAAGCAGAATAATTTTTGGTCATATGAACATGACGATTCGAAGAACCGCTCTCATATTCATATGCCTGAGTATGGTTTCCCTGCAAAACATTTGCGTTAGTGTGACTCAGGTGAGTCCTCTGTTTGTATGAAGCCTTTGGTCTGAGGTTTGTCTTCTTCAAGTGAGGTGTCATGAAGACATTCACAGGAAGATTTTCAAGACACTTTTTCGGAACCCAGATCTTCTTCATAGGCGGTCCATTCCTGTAGTTAGTACCAATGTACCTGGCAAACACTTCACCATTCTGATTCTTAAACAATTTATAGTTTGCATCAAAGGATTCATCAATGATAATGGGGTTAGCACAAGTGAAGCCAGATAAATTGGATGGATCTGCTGAAAGTTCCTTTGTAGCAACCCATGTGGTTTTGGGGTACTGCTCAGGTTTCCAGTAAGAGCCATCTTCGTTTATTTTCCTCACGAACCCAACACCCTCTTTCCTGGGGTTTCGGTTCAGAATCTGCTTCTTGAGGACATCACATAATGTCTGATGTCCTTTAAGACTTTTGTACATCCCTGTTTCAAGCAATGTCTTCAACCTAGCATTCTCATCAGCATTAGCAGTGGTATCCTCAGCAGAGGGGTTAGTTACCACATCAACAATTGAAGATATTGCAATAGCAGTAGCAGTGGAACATTCAGCAACAGAAGTAGCATTATCACGCTCAATGCATTTAAGACATGGTGGTTCAAATCCTTCCCGAGCGGGACTGATCTGTTCGGTGCGAAGTGAATCATTTTCCTTTTGAAGATCTTCATGAGCCGCTCTCAATTTCTCAAGTTCTTGCTTCCTTTGAAGATAATCATAGGAAAGCTTTTCATGAGTTGTTGAGAGAGTATCAAGACGATCTTCAAGTTCCTGATACTTAACGTGAAGGTTTTTTATGTCTTCAATTAAGGATTCAGATCGAGTCATTTCAGCACCCAACAGATCATCGCTTTTGTCTAACCGTTTTTGAATATGTTCCATAGCTTTCTGTTGTTCAGTTGCAATTTTAGCAAGTGTTTTGTAGCTGGGCTTTGAATCACAGTCAGAGTCATTGTCACTAGATGTTTGATAGCGAGTAGTGCATGTGTTTACCTTGGCACCACGTGCCATGAAGCAGTAGGTAGGAGTGGAGTCGTTATTGTCATTTGTGTCGGTGTCGGTGATGCAGTCATTGTCTTCAGTGTTGAAGATGGACTTGGCGACCTATGCTGTAGCCAGACTCGCAATGCCAGAATCAGACTCTTTCTCAGACTCCACCTTTGCCTCCTTAGATGCGGACTCCTCCTCTGAATCCATCTCCTTGCCAACAAACGCACGTGCCTTGCCAGATGAGCTCTTTTTGTGTGATGAAGACTTTGAGGAAGACTTGGAAGAAGACTTTGAGTATTTCTTCCTCTTCTTGTCATCCGAATCATATTCCTTGCTCTTCTTCTTCTTTCTGTTCTCATTGTCCCACTGTGGACACTCAGAGATGAAGTGTCCAGTTTTCTTGCACTTGTGACATGTTTTGTTCTTGTAGTCATGAGCAGAAGCTTCATCATTCCTTGAGCTTGATCGTGAAGATTTTCTGAAACCTTTCTTCTTGGTGAATTTTTGGAACTTCTTCACTAGCATTGCAAGTTCTCTTCCAATGTCTTCAGGATCATCAGAACTGCAGTCAGATTCTTCTTCAGATGAGGAAACAGCTTTTGCCTTCAAGGCACGAGTTCGCCCATAGTTTCGACCGTAGATATCTCTTTTCTCAGAAAGCTGAAACTCATGTGTGTTGAGCCTCTCAAGTATGTCAGAAGGATCGAGTGTCTTGAAATCAGGACGTTCTTGAATCATCAGGGCCAGGATGTCAAACGAACTATCAAGTGATCTCAGCAGCGTCTTGACGATTTCATGTTTGGTGATCTCAGTGGCGCCGAGAGCTTGAAGCTCATTTGTGATGTCAGTTAGCCGGTCAAATGTGTGCTGGACATTCTCATTGTCATTTCGCTTGAAGCGGTTGAAGAGGTTGTGAAGAACACTGATCCTTTGATCTCTCTGGGTTGAGACGCCTTCATTGACCTTGGAGAGCCAGTCCTAGACCAGCTTGGATGTCTTCAAAGCACTCACACGGCCATACTGTCCTTTTGTCAGATGACCACAGATGATATTTTTGGCAGTAGAGTCCAATTGAGTGAACTTCTTGACATCAGCAGCAGTGACACCTTCTCCAGCCTTGGGAACGCCGTTCTCGACGACATACCATAGGTCGACGTCAATGGCTTCAAGATGCATGCGCATCTTATTCTTCCAGTAGGGATATTCAGTTCCATCGAAGACGGGGCATGCAGCGGAGACTTTGATTATCCCTGCAGTAGACATAGCTAAAACTCCAGGTGGTTAAACCGAATCACACAGAACAAGGGAGCACCTTGCTCTGATACCAATTGAAAGTGCGTTATATCGACTAGAGGGGGGGTGAATAGGCGATTTTTACGAAAGTCTTCAAAACATGGGAGTTATGAAGACAAACAGTGAAGATTATGCCTATTACTATGCAGCGGAAGTTAGATTACACTAGGCTAGCCATGGTCATGTATTCAATAGAGTGAACGAACAATAACAAACAGCTTCAGTGTAATGAGGATCAGGTAGGAAGAAGTTATGAAGCCAATCAGATCATACATTCACGTTATGAAGACAAAAGATAGAGCAAGCATGCAATGGCTTCACAATGAGTAACAGTAAGAAAAGGAAGTGAAGATGAAACCAGTGACTCGTTGAAGACAATGATATGTTGGACCAGTTCCAGTTGCTGTGACAACTGTACGTCTGGTTGGAGCGGCTAGGGATTTAAACCTTAGGACACACAGTCCCGGACACCCAGTCCTGAACACACAGTTCAGGACACCAAGTCCTCACCGTATTCTCCTTGAGCTAAGGTCACTTAGTCCTCGCCCAATCACTCTGGTAAGTCTTCAAGGTAGACTCCCAAACCTTCATAGACTTCGTTCACTGGCAATCCACAATGTCTCTTGGATGCTCTGAACGCGACGCCTAACCGTCTGGAGGATTCACAGTCCTCAAGTGTAATAAGTCTTCAGATCACACAGACAAGAAGACCTAAGTGATGCCCAATTTGCTCTGGCTCTGGGTGGTTAGGGGTTTTCTCCTCACTAGGAATTTTCTCTCAAAGGCTTTGAGGTGGGTTGCTCTCAAACGACAAAAGCCGTGCACTGAAATCTGAGCAGCCAACCGTTTATGGTTGTGGGGGTGGGCTATTTATAGCCACTTGGCAACCCGACCTGATTTGTCCGAAATGACCCTGGGTCACTAAGGAACTGACACATGTCTCAACGGTCAGATTTCGAACTCTCGTGGCAATTTTACTTGGGCTGCAAGCAAAGCTGACTTGTCCGGCTCTGGACAAGATTCGCTCTCATTGTCTTCACTCGAAGACATAGGTTTTTGATTTAGGCATCACTTCAGTCATTCTGACTGGTTCTCCTGGACCCCACTTAACAGTACGGTGGTTCCTATGACTCAACACAAAATAAAAGGAACTACGAAAGATCTAAGTCTTGGAGCTCCATAGGCTTCATAACGTGTCTTCTTTTGTCATAGTCTTCAATGTGAATATCTTCATATACCACCTTTGTCTTTAATGTCTTCATACATTTTTAGGGGTCATCTCTGGTAGTGAAACCGAATCAATGAGGGACTTCTACCTATGTTTTCCTACAATTCTCACAAACACATTAGTCCCTCTACTAGGTTTGTCGTCAATACTCCAAAACCAACTAGGGGTGGCACTAGATGCACTTACACAAGTTAAGATCATGCGTAAATTAATTATATTTTAGTCATTTTTTGTGTTCTAAAATGCCTGCCGGCTCGCGGAAGGACGTGTTGCTGGCACACGCGCGGATTCAATGAAGGCAGGCAGAGCAGTCTTAAGCTGGTTGCACGCGGCGAGGAGGCGTGCTCAGCCGGGCCTGCAGCGAGTGCGACCCTCTTGGCCGGCGCGCCGGTTCAATGCCTGCGCTATGAGAGGTCGCGTCCGTGTCAGAGCAATCACTCCCTCCAGTCCTTTTTTGTTTGGGTATAACAAAATCTCATTTTCACATTTTACAAGTAAAGTTCGTGGACAAACTTTGACCCAAAGTACGATGGGGACTAGTAAACCAGAATGGAGGTAGTAGTTTTTTTTAATTGAAGAAGGGTTTCCCCTTCCGATTTTCACTAAAGAAAACCAGCATCTAAATCTAAACCATAGTATTTGCCCTAGAACTACCAGGTTCAACATCTCGCAACATAAACCCATACAACCTCCATCGCAAAAAACAAACAAACCATACAACCATACGCCAAGGAGGTACGTAGTACTATGAATTCCATTTTTGCTCCATACCAATCGTTCTAAAAACTACTTACTACTTATAACGCGCCATTGAAAATCAGAACTCTTAACCCCGCTAAAAAATGATATTTTAAACGTGGTTACTCGATCCGTGGCAACTGGCGAGCCACCGCGCTCCAAGTCGTTCACCTGTGGTCCCGACCATCAACTCCTATGGATCAAATTATCACGCGAGCTGACTATTCCTACAAAGGTGCTCCACCACGTACCCGGTACCCGTGAATGTAGCAATCGTGCCCCAGGGTTTTAGGGTTTATTTGTTAACGTCACCTTTATGTAACACTCATGTGTGCGAGACAGCGAGAGGCCGACTGCGTGCGTGCGCCTCTTCTCTTCGTATATGTACTCCACCGTTTGTCTGGTGTCCAAAAAATTATAATAACTACTAGCAATGTGCCAATGCGTTGCCACACGATCAAAGTAGATTAATCATTAATACATATTCACCGATTGATAGAAAAAAAGTCTAGCTTTGAAATACGTATATCACTAAAAGTATGTTATGTGTCACTCAAAATATATTCCTATGGCGGTTTTGATGAGATAAGGGAGGAATGTTGTTGGTTTCAAGATTCAAGAAGTGGTATATGTCTAATTTCTACTCTTACTAGCAAGATGCCCGTGCGTTGCACGGAACATCAAGATCTTGTGGGAGAAAAGGATGAACGAGGGAAGGCCTTATCTGCAAATGTGGTGAAGAGTGCGGGTAAATTGCCATATTTTCATTCCTATCCGTCAGATATAAATCATACGACCTACATTGCAGGATGGTAGGACCACCATCATCACCAACTCTATTTTTTATCCCTACTCTTATAATAAGCATTGTCGGTGATGATCGTGTGCCTGCCATCCTGCAATACAGGCTGTCCGATCTATATCTGACGGATAGGAAGGAAACTATGGCAATTTTGCAAAAAGATACCCACACCCCTCTCCACATTTGCAAATAAGGCCTTCCCTTGTTCATCCTTCCCCCCCAAAAGATAAACTACTCATACAAATGCATCTTGATGTTCCATGCAACACATGGGCATCTTGCTAGTTGTTGCAAAAAGCCCATGTGTGTGTGAGAGAGAGGGCGAGTGGAGGAGGACGGAGTGCATGTGTGACAAAGACACAAGGAGTGTGTGTGCGATAGGTATCAGCTTAAAATGAGGCGATAGTGTGTGTGTGCACGATCGAGAGGGCGTGTCTCAAGAAGGGAAGAAAAATCTACATAGATACAAGGAACGGGAGAGAGACATGTATGCGATGGTGGAAGCATGAGTGTGCGGGTGTATAAACCTATCTAGAGGCTAGCTAGTCCATAAATGTTTGAGAGAGAAATACGAGTCAGGGTGAGAAAGCGAGAGTTTTGTGTGAGTGAGAGAGAGACGGTAGTCGGGAAGGGGAGTGTAAGCAGGAGTTGTGCATGTGTGTCTGTGGGAGAGAGAGAGGAGACGGTAGTCGGGGTTTTCTGATCGGTAAACAAATGAATAATGTCAGTCTGGGATGGAGATGAAAAGGAGACCGCAACAAATGTTGTGTCTACAGGAGAGATAGAGAGAGTAATTTTAGTGGTATGAGTCATATGTAGAGACATATAGGGTGTGTGAGAGAATCCCATAGAGAGAAAGACAAAGTGAAAGACGAGTGGAGACAGTGTGTTTGGCGGTGAAAAAGAAAGGTTAGGTACCGAGTGATACCAGAGAACAGTAGAGACGTGAGAGATAATGAAAACCGTGAAATTTATAATGATAGGGAGAGTGTGACACTTCTCAAGGGAGACGTCGCGAGAACAGGTTTGCGAGGATAGGAGCAACATGAAGTGAGCGTGCGGGTGAGCTGGAGAAAAGAGAGTGATAGCTACCTGAAGGAGCATGCATGCGAGAGAGATGGGCGTTAAAGGAGTGAACAAAAAAGGGATTCAAATATTTGAATTCAAGATGATGATACATGTAATCCATACTCGAACCAAAATTGATCTATCAAACATGCATACTCATATGAATTCACACACATCTATGTTATTTAATATGTAGATATTACTGATCCATACATTTTAGTAGAACATAATTTGGTTAAATTTTTTCGAATTCAACCTTAAGATTTCGAGATCATTGTATTTGTAAATCATATTATACATATAAAGGAGCAGAATTCTTTGTTGTGCTTTTGAAAGTATATATATAAAAATGATGTATATAGAATGTAATTCCAATTGAAAATGGATCCCGCCCGAAAAAAATAGAATACAAACGGGATTCGAATTGAGTTGGCACGGTAAATGTGCACTCTGCAAAATTTGAATGAAGCGGGGAAAGTCGCAGTAACCGCCCGAAACCAAAATCTGTGAGATGGAAATCACTACTGCCTATCCCTGCCACGCAAAGCCTATATGCTGGATTTCTATAGGTTTCGATAGGGTAGGTTTGTAATTTCACCCAAACGTGACGTAACCGCCTCTCACCCGGGTTCATACACGGTGGGCGCCAAAACACAGTGTGTCCTCGGCCGAAATCGACTCCCTCCCCGATTCATATTCATACATGGTGGGCGCCAAAAACAAACTCTCATCGGCAAATATTCGGTGTATGCGAAATTACCGTCCTATCCCCAACCGACTAGTGTTGTTGTGATGTAGTAGAAATTTGAAACGGGGGCTAAGTTTGTAAATTTCCTCGCATTTGAGACAAGCGCGCCCTGAATACATGGTTCCCCCTTCCTCTCTACCTCCCTTTTCCCCATTCGTACTCCGTGGGCGCCAAAACACCCTCTCCACCCCACCCTCCTCCGTCCGCCGCCGTCCTCCACCATGCCGGAGCTGATACCCCGACGCCGCCGTCCGTTACAAGAGATCGACCTCTCTCATCCATGGCTTCGGACCGGGATCCTTGCATCCCGTCCTCTCGCTTCATCCCCGCCGTCGTCCACCTTGCCGGCGCCACTCCTACGACCGTCTCGTCCACCGCGCTCCGCCGCCACCGTCTACCCTCCTAGATCTGCTTCCACGCCACCGACAGCCATCGCTACTGCAGCACCGTCAAATTCTCAGCAGATGCGTACACGGCGCCGCATCAGAGGCGGTACTCTTTCGTATCTGCTCAACTTATTTATCGCAGCAAGAAAATAGATCGCCACTGCTTTACTCTGATTTCTTGTCTTGGTTGTGAAGTTGCCTTTTTCTGGTTTGCACCTTCAGATCCGCCATGGCACGCTCAACACCATACTCGCAATGCTTATGGTTTTCCCCTTTTATATTCCACACTAGTTAAATCATAGTAGACTAAATTTCAAAATTGGGTCAGTCGATTTTTCAGAGCTCACCGGAGTTCGCCGGTGCGATCGAAGGGGCTCGGGTGGGGACGGTGGTTGTGGGGGGCGGTGGTGGGGCCTCATCAAACGAAGAAAACTCGACGCGGGTGGGGGCGGGGGTGGGGGTGGCGGAGGAACATAGGCGGTGGGGCCGGTGGTTCGGCCGGCGGCCCATGCGGTGTTCTGTATGGGAAGCACAGCATGTTCCTTGTCAGGAAGGGGAGCAGGGACATCTGCAGTCAACAACTGATAGAGCTGGCCTGTACGTGATCGATAGGCTTTCAATTACTAGCAGCAATACAACACCGTAATTTCTAGCCAGTTCCACTTTCCCGATTTATATATCCTGGTCATGGTGTACCCCTGTTATGTACACTATGATCTGCCTAGTTGCTGTGTGCTCTTGTTATCATGGTTTGGCAATAAACTCTCTATACAGTATATTATGAACCTATCATCTGCCAGCTATCCTTACTTTTGGAGCCTATTTTTTGTGTTCTTGTGCCGGATTTTATAAATGCACGCACCATATTACAACACACATGAGCTCTCTCATTAGAATCCAGTGATAGCAAACAAGTGTTTACAGGGGCGCCCCTATATTAGAATATCATCTGCATTACAATGATAATCTCACAACTATTTATGTTTTCATGGTTCTCAGATATTATACGCAATTACAGTGAATATCAGAATCCACGCATCAGAAAAATATTGTGGAACACTGCAATGACTTACAAAATTGGTAGCAAGGCATTGAGTGCCATTCTGGAAGCAATGAAACTCGTACGCTCCCCACCTATTGATTCTTGTTCAGAATATCATCCTAATGACTATTCTAACCTCGAGGAGTCAAAGGCAGATGGCCTGTCCTGTTCACCCATCAAGGTGCCTGTTCTAATTTGGCAAGGTTTTATTGATTGCGCATATCTTGCATATGTTGTCTTGCATTTCTTCTACTTTGTTGCACCGCCATCTGCTTAGTTTACTCATCATATATGTCGAGATGCCATGCCCATCCATTATCGATACATATTCCATCTGTCATCATACCATGTTTTTCCACTCAAATGCTGTTCTTGTGCATCAGACATCAAAAAGGAAGAGGGTGATTGCGGAACCTGAAGGAGAACCAGCAAAGTCCTTGAAAAACGTGGTGGTGCCGGAGAAATCAGACAGCCCCCACTTATATTGGCTGTACAACCAGTGACACAAAACGTAGGACCGACTCCAGTAGACTGTACCCATACTTCACTGGCCACACCACTAGCCCCACCACATAGGACCTGCACTCCAGCAAATGGTATACCGATTTCATTTGCCATAGCACCAGCTATACCACAGAAAAATCCCACTCCAGCAAAAAGTACAGCAAGTCCACCGGCCGAAGACCTATCTCAACTACAGAGACGGCCAATTCCTGCAGATTGGAACCCCATTCCAGTTATTCCCAGTTTAAAAGACAATGCTTTCAATGTTGTTAGGGACTACGTGCATATATTCCCATCATGGGAAGATTATTGTGAAGACAAACACCATTTTCACATCTTCCTGTCCAACTTACGTGTAAGTGATATTATTCATGGTTATTATTTTCCTGTTTTCTGCTGATTGAACACATCAATGATTTACATTACATTGTTGTAACTAGGCGAGGGTCAATCTGGATAGTCATGACGAGCAAAGCTTGCTTGTGCCTTTCAAGGAAGCATTGCAGCACTATCGGTGTTACCTGAGGAAATCACACTTTGATGGCAAGTCTATAAAAAAATTTCCGATGAAGTCTCATGTGCTAAATTTAGAAGACATTGAATGGAAAAACCTTGTTATTCACTGGTCTCGTTCCCAGGATGAGGTATTGTCTATGAAATCACATGACAATTTGAACTTCTACTTTTCCGCATGTGCCTTACGGATCTTTTTTGCAGGAAATCTGCTCGAAGAAGAATTCCGGTTTGACAAGAATGACATGATATCGCAAATATGCTGCCCGCTGCTTTGCTCTTGTTAGTACCCGTTGTCCTGTATCACTGTACTTGCATACATACCTGGTTCATTATGTGACAGCAGTATGCATGATAGCTTGCTTATCAATTGTTCGCTCCAAATTATCTGATCTGTATGAATGGTTACATTAGTGTAGAATATATCCAATGCCAATGTTTTTTTAGCTCGGCATTGTTCTTGTAAGTACATGCTGTCCTTTATCAGTGTACTTATAATGACATGTAGTTGTTCATGTACCATCACTCTGCAGCTTATTTTCCTTTGCCCTCCATTTTCTACACATCAGATCTATATTTACTCTTACCATAAGGTTGGTACTGAAGAAGTTTAGCTGTGCATTGCTCTTGGCTGTACCTTTTGCCTGTATCACTGCACTTACATTTATAGCTACTTGGTTATGTAGCATCACTCTTCATCTTATCTTAAATATTCTCCATTTTTTCGTATATTATCACATCTATATTTACTCTTAACAAAATGTAGAATAAAGGCAATGCTTTTGAAGAAGATTCTGTGGTAAACTTCTTGAATTCTCCCCCCATCAGCATGGACAAGGCCTTTATAGAGCATATCTTCACCAATAATGTAAGTTTGTCCATCTCAAGCCTTCAAACTTTGTTGTATATATTTGGTTAGGCATGACTACACTAGCTGTTTATTTTTGGTGTTTGCATCAAATTGCTTGTTTAAAGTTTATTATATGTAGTTCATAAACAAAAGTTCGTCCTTTCTCAATTTAAGTTTTTAGTTGTACAACCAAGTTCCTTCTTCATACCATGTAAATTAAACTATACAGAGCAAGTGATCTTCTTTTGCACTGCATGTATGCTTCTGTTCTTCATCTGTAATCCAGTGGTGTGGTGAACCTACCCACTACAGCACAATGTCATATTCTGCAATGTCTTAACTATGAAAAATGTCATATCATTCTACTATTATTTAAACCGTCTCTTTATTTGCCAATCTGAAATAGTATAAATTGACAGCACACTAAGCATTGATACTTATGAGTTCTTGATCTGTAATCCAGTGGTGTCGTGAAGCTGCCAACTCCTTCACAATGTCATTTCCTACCATGTCTTGACCTGAACAATACCATATTGTGTTAATGCAAATTTAAACTGTGTCACTTTATTCATCAATAAGAAATGTGATGAATTGTCAGCACTGATACTTTTATGTGCAAAACCTGTCATCTGTCTGCTTGTTTATCTTTCAGAGTGAGGAAGATATAAGTGTTGAACAAGCGCAATCTCATCATCTTGCTTAGCTGCTTGCGCTGCAGCTCCCCAGTAGGGCTAACCTTTCTTGAACTCTATTGAAGTGCTGTTGGTTTTGTATATTATTTTGTCGGCGTGTTTATTTGCACTGGTGGCAATCTTTGATGCCCAGTGTATGTAATCTGCTGTCTGCTTGTGCTTTATTATCATAGTGGCAAACTTTGATGCCCAGTGGATGTAATATGCCGTAATTTCTTTATTGTATAGTATAAGTTTTTTCTTTTTCACGATGCTGTAGTTATTTTACTGTATATATATCCTGTCTTCGCAGTAAACCGGCCAAACCGTAAAATTAAGGTACATAATCGGGCCGTCATGTAATCACGATGTAGGTTGGGCCTAAAACGTGCCGATCAGCTCACGGGTCGGCAGCAACCTAAAATGAACCCCGGCCCATGATTGTGCGAATCAAATCTCGGGCTTTTAACAGGCCGAAAAATTGTCTCGGTCCTTGTTTGGCCCAATCAGATATCGGCCGCAAGCAGGCCGGATGCAAACCGGGCTGTAGTTAGGCCCAACTATATGACGGGCTTTTAACAGGCTGAAATTAATATAGGACCGAAATGTTAAACAGGCCCGTAACAGGCCAATACTAATATCAGGCCAAATTACTAAGTGGGCCTTTAACAAGTGGGCCCAAAAGCATAGTGTCTAGTTGACGGGCCAAATCTGATATGGGCCATAATTAGGCCCAAAACCTCTTAAAGGGCCGGACCTGATCTGGGCCGTAATTTGTCCCAGAACGTGGTAGGCTTTTAACGGGCCAGATCTCATATGAGCCACTATTAGGCCAGGAGTGTGGCAGGCCATTAATAGACCGGATCAAATATGGGCCGGCATTTGGCCCAAAACATGGCAGCCAGTTAACGGGCCGGCCTACTAGGGTCCTCAAAATCTTGTGGGCCTACAGCTGGGCCGTCCCATTAATGTCGGCGAAATCTCATGGGCCTTTAGCTGGGCCGGCCCATTATGATCCGCAAGAATTTTGTGGGCCTTTACCTGGGCCGGCCTATTATGGCACACAAAAATCTTGTGGGCCTTTAGCTGGGCCAGCCCATTATGGTCCGCAAAATCTCATGGGCCTTTAGCTGGGCCGGCCCATTATGGTCCGCAAAATCTTGTGGGCCTTTAGTTGGGCCAGCCCATTTAAACTTGTTGGGCCGTGCCACGTGTCGACATATCATAGGCGCCTTCTGTCCAGTGAGTGGATGACATCTGTCCCGACGATGAGCCGACACATGTTTCCTCTAGCCAATGATGATTTTACATGTGGAAAATCCCCATTCGTCGGGGCTGTTAACGGGTTATCGGATCCAAAACCCGACCTGATAGCTTAACGGTGTTCCGTTACGGTGGATGCCATGTGTCGGTCACCCTTGACGAAAGCACTTCTGTGACACGTGATTTATCGTCATGGAAGTGGACACTTCTGTGATGATAATTTTGGTAATGTCATGGAACACTTCTACGACAACACAAGTATGACTATCTTGATTCTGTCATAAATTTGTCATGGATGTACATGCATGACAAAAAAAGCGACCTACTGTGACAAACACGTATCATCACGGAACTGTATTTTTTTGTAGTGGAGGTTTGGACAGGGACAGAAGTTTCCTGGCCGAGCCCGCATGACGCGGACTTCGAGGGTTCGGAGCTAGTGTCCGGAGAAGAGTCCGGCTTTGTGATGACTGCCGGAGATGCTATTCTCTCCGGTTCTCTAGTGTTGTGCTCTATAGCCGCAGAGAGTCCGGCGGGCTCTAGACTCCCGTCTTTGGACGTGGTGACGCGCTCCGGTTCTAAGGCTGGAGGGGTGGTTGGGGCCGCGAACCCTTGGAAGATCAAGTCTCATCGGATATCAGTGACATAGTTTAGATTTCCAAAACTGATCTGGTGACCAGGGGCGTAGCTGTTGATCTACTCTAGGTGGCCAACCGAGTTGGCACGCAGTGTAAAGCCGCCGAATACAAAGATCTGGTCCTGAGAAAAATCTCCTTCCCGACAGCATTGTTGTAGATGATCGATGGAGCCATCGAGCCTTTCGATGATGGCACAGTGGAACTCTCAATGAAAGCACCAATGTCGGTGTCAAAACCGGTAGATCACGGGTAGGGGGTCCCGAACTATGCGTCTAAGGATTGGAGGTAATAGGAGGCAGGGGACACGATGTTTACCCAAGTTCGGGCCCTCTTGATGGAGGTAAAACCCTACGTCTTGCTTGATTGACTTTGATGAGTATAGGGGTTAGAAGAGTTGATCTACCATGAGATCGTAATGGCTAAACCCTAGATGTCTAGCCTGTATGATTATGATCACCTCTATGGACTACACCCTCCGGTTTATATAGACACTGGAGGGGGCTAGGGTTGTACAGAGTCCGTTTACAGAGAAAGGAATCTTCATATCCGAATGCCAAGCTTGCCATCCATGCAAAGGAGAGTCCCATCCGGACACGGGGGAAGGCCTTCTATCTTGTATCTTCTTGGCCCATTAGTCCGACCCATATCACATAGCCTGGACGCCCGGGGACCCGGGGACCCCCTAATCCAGGACTCCCTCAGCAGCGTGATGGGGCATCGTTGCGGTGATCAATGAAGGTGGCGCATTGTGGTGGCAAGGTTTTGTTTGGGAGAATTGCAACCGTCCCTCTAATTGAGGAGAGATTGGGTGTTTTTTGTTTGGAGATCCAAATTTTTTTGGAGGGTGGGGGATAGGGAGACTAGTGGAGATGCTCTTAGACCCCGACCTCTATATCATTGTAACACAGAGCTAATTTGCTCTGTGCCACTTAGCATTGTGCATGAGGTAGCTCGGCTGACGTCATTTACATTTTGCGATCTCGGCCCTTCGCTCATCACTCCCTCTTTGTTAAGGACCATATAGGTGTAAACACACATTTTCGTCTAGACTCTCCCAAATCCCTTGGCCGCCCTTCACATGTGTGATCACGTCGTCCTCGGATCTGCACTCGGCATGTGTGTGTGGCTAGCTCTTTCTGGTCCGGCCGACGGCCTCGCTCCCCAATGGTTCCCCTCATGCACTGCCCCAATTGTCGAAGCGAGGTGAATTTTCTTGTCTTAGGGGCATGTGAGCATGAAGGTTGGGTCTTCTGCAAGTACGACAGTGATGGAGTATGTCGTTGGCGCCGATCTCTTTTGGTCTTGTTTCGCTTGGTTTCCATAATTTCTAATGTATATTTCATTAGGTGATGTACTTGCCAAATTGCGTGGATGTAAATTTTGGCATTGTGAGCTAGAGTACGTGGAGTATTTGGCTCACCACAAATACCTCGTAGTTAATGCTATTAATTGTTGATGCACTTGGCTGGGCTAAAGGAAGAAGTAAAGAAGTAGAGTGTGAGAAAGAGGCCAAAGCTCATATAACTGAAACCATCCGAAAGTGATAAAAGGATACAAATGCAGGAACCATCAGCCTTGTGAGAGCTAAAGCTATAGATGCTAGAATGTTGAAGATGATGAATGCTTTCTTAGTATTAGGAGGATAGATGATGTTTTTTATGAAGAAATGTAATGTTGTTGGTTTATTGTTGTGTGTGATCATGTCTTTTGCAATGCCGAAGAAATGATTTCGACAACATTGTTTAGTAATTAGTACCATAAGAAATGTTTAGGTTATGCTTTTAGTAACTAATGAAATGAATTATGGTGTCCATATTTTTGATAACAAAATGCGAATAGGGGAAGGTTTTGCTTTCCTAGTGAATCTCCCATGTTTAAGGTGATGGTGTCCCGGACTAGTGGATTCTAAACACATCGACCCCATCATAGTGAGCCAGGCCAAGGACCCATGGATCATCAACAAGTGGGCCAAGACTATCATGCCTTTCGGTGTGCTCAAGATGGAATCCTCTGAAGACTTGGCGCATACTCCAAGACACACTTGAATCATCAGCATATTTATCCCTAGATGTAACCAACCTACATGTAAACCCTGGGTACCCCCGGTCTCTATATAAGCATAGGGTAGAGAATCAGACATTCACATACGATCTCAAGGTAGATCATCCTGTACTTGTACTCCAAGAAAATCAATACAATAAGAGCATGGCGTAGGGTTTTACCTCTTCGAGAGGGCCCTAACTTGGGTAAATATCAGGTCCCTTGTTCATCATGTTACCATCTACCTAAGATCACCAGCTCGGGACCCCCTACCCAAGATCGGTCGGATTTACTTAATAATTCCATCGAGAGGGTGGGAGAGAGAGAATAATTAAGTGCTAAGAGAGAGAATAACTAGAGGAAGAGAAGTGAGAGAGGAAGAAGAAAGTGAGGGAGAAGATAGGAGGGGGAAGAAGAAAGTGGTACTGGAAGTGGATTTGTCGTAATAATTAGAGACGATTGACACATTTAAACACTGCTAACAAGAGTAATAATAGCAGCATCCAAGACAAGTGAACGCTGCTAAGTATCAGGCCTGACAGTCGTGTTAGGAACTGAATACTAGTGGTGCTCCTCTTCGGCGTGAAAGCTGCAAGTGCTACGAGCACTTGCGACATCCAGGCATGTTCGGACGCTGCCAGTACTTCCACCGAGGGAATCTTCTGGGGACCACATACCAGCCGCTTATGTGTAGTTAGAACGCTGCAAACATCATGACTCTAGCAGTGTTTTCTTTTAAGATGAATGTTGCTAGATCTTAGCCAAAATAGCCACAACATCTTTTCCCGCCAAGACGTTGTTGATGTGAAAATCCTATAAGGGATTTCTCTACTAGTGTCAGTACTTTCAGCATGCCAGGCACCCTATCGAGGGTACTAAGGAAATCTGCACCATTGGTTGCCGCCGTCCATCAAAACCCATGGGAGGCGGAAGCTCCGACTATTGGATATACCAACAAGGCATACTTCCTGGGGTGGGTGACGTGGGCCGAATGATCTACGTTGCTGAAGTTGATCGTGGCGTCTAATTACTCCGGGAGCTCGGTTGGGGTCATCCCTACTGTGTAGACCGCGCTTCAAGTGAGCTTGTGAGCCCGGTGTGTCTCCATGACTGGGAATATCATGTTGATGGTGGTTGCTTGGGTGGGTTGGTGGGTTGATGAAGATCAGGCGCTCATGCGGCAAGCGGAGGCATGCGCGTATCTCCTTGCCACTTGTGTTGGTGAGCATGGGCTCTCACGGTGTCACCATGTTCATTGGACATGAACTTGATCATTCTTAAGAGATAGTCGATGAAGGGATGGGTGTCATGTTGTAGAGCAGCCCCCGATTGTCAACCTCGAGCTTGAAGGAGCCGAAGGTTAAGGTCTAGCCTGGCATGAAGTCGCTGGGCATGTATAGCTCTCCAATCTGGGTGCGATATCCGATTAGCATAGCCCATGCCTGGAACACCAACTGACGGAGCGAGAAGTCATCAGTACCCTCGGTAGGGTGGAGATTGTGGCCGGAAGTAACATAATGAAGCCCGCACACACAGTTTACCCAGGCTCGGGCCTCTTGTGAGGAGTACGATGCTATGCCCTGCTTGCTGTCATTATTCATGGTGGGTATGCCTCATGCGAGGGATTACAATGGAGAATATGAGAAGCTACCGAGAGTCAGTCCTACGAGACTATATGCTATTGAGAGCCATGTACTGATGTGGCTTGAACTACGTCGGTATTTCCCCAAAGAGGAAGGGATGATGCAGCACAGCTACGATAGGTATTTCCCTCAGTGATGAGACCAAGGTTATAGAACTAGTAGGAGCACCACGCAACACTATGTGAATGGCACCTGCACACAAATAACAAATACTTGCAACCTGACATATTAAAGGGGTTGTCAATCCCTTTCGGGTAATGGATCCATAAATTGGCAAGTAGACGGCATAAAAATTGTGATAGATTGATAAATCAATCTCACGAGAACGCGAGATAAAATAAATAAATAAAAATTGCAGCAAGGTATTTTAGGGTTTTTGGATTAATAGATCTGAAAATAAAAGCAAATAAAAATAGATCGCGAAGGCAAATATAATAAAGAAAAGACCCGAGGGCCGTAGATTTCACTAGTGGCTTCTCTCGAGAAAATAACAATGGTGGGTAAACAAATTACTGTTGGGCAATTGATTGAACTTCAAATAATCATGATGATATCCAGGCAATGATCATTATATAGGAATCACATCCAAGATTAGTAGACCGATGCCTGCCTGCATCTACTACTATTACTCCACACATCGACCGCTATCCAGCAAGCATCTAGTGTATTAAGTTCATGGAGAAACAGAGTAATGCCATAAGAACGATGACATGATGTAGACAAGATCTATTTATGTAGAAATAGACCCCATCTTGTTTTCCTTAATAGCAACAATACATACGTGTTGTTTCCCCTTCTGTCACTGCGATCAAGCACCGTAAGATTGAACCCATCACAAAGCACCTCTTCCCATGGCAAGAAAAATCGATCTAGTTGGCCTAACTAAACCAAATATTGGAAGAAGAAATACGAGGCTATAAGTAATCATGTATATAAGAGATCAAAAGACTCAAATATCTTTCATGGATAAAAATGTAGATCTGATCATAAACTCAAAGTTCATCGGATCCCAACAAACACACCGCAAAAAGTGTTACATCAAATAGATCTCCAAGAGACCATTGCATTGACAATCAAAAGAGAGAGAAGAAGCCATCTAGCTACTAACTATGGACCTGTAGGTCTACAAAGAACTACTCATGCATCATCGGAGAGGCACCAATGAGGATGATGAACCCCTCCGTGATGGTGTTTAGATTGGATCTGGTGGTTCTAGAACTTGCAGCGGCCTGAATTGATTTTCGTCGAATCCCCTAGGGTTTTTGGAATATTGGGGTATTTATAGAGCAAAGAGGCGGTGCGGGAGGCCACTAAGGTCGACATAACCCACCTGCGCACCTGGGGGGCCATTGGGTGTCCTCTGGTCCATAAAAAATCCACAAAAAAATTCGCTACATTTGGACTCCGTTTGATATTGATTTTTTGCGATGTTAAAAACGAGCAAAAAAACATCAACTAGCACTTGGCACTATGTCAATAGGTTAGTCCCAAAAATGATATAAAATGATTATAAAACATCCAAGAATGATAATATAACAACATGTAACATTAAAAAAATTATAGATATGTTGGAGACGTGTCACGTACCCCTCACCATATATACACGATGAGGGATGGCGTTTTACAAAGGGTACACCCCATATCTTGCCCGCAACCATGATGACTTGGGGGCCAATATGGTCTCGTGGGTGTCTGCCTACTTTTCCACTCACTCCTATCGCCAGCTTCTTGGCGGGCCTTCTGGGCCCCTGGCCAGGCTTTTGTCGGGCTCCCTTGATACAGGCCACCGTTGGTGTATGGCACCGTCACTCCTAGTCCACAAAAGGAACGCATGTGAGTTTATTTTTGGAACCTTAATGCATTTCCAATATTACACCTCAACCGTTACCGGGTTGATGTGGAGAAAATAAGTTGAAAAGAGAAAACTAGATTGCTACTCAAGATATAAACAACTTTGGATCCTGACCAAGCCTCTAGTAATAAGCATATTTTCTATTTGAGCTATTCTTGTTACTAAATGTATTGTAGAGTCCTCGCACATCAACATTTGGGTACCCTCTCCTCGACCATGCTTTGCACTGTCTAGAATACTTGGTGCTTCGCCAAAATACAAAATTGTCACATGGATTTTTGAAAGTGCAACTAATCCCCAGGTGGTTCTGGTAATTCATAACAACATATACATCATTGAACTAATGCCTACTCAAAGAATATTTCAAGAATGTTCAATTAGGTATGGAAATGGGATGTGAATGTGGACCGCTCAAAATGCAAAGGACATGTGTTCACAAAGCTTCAAGACTATACATTTTTTATTAAATGATCCACGATCACATTGAGTCCATAGGAAAGCCAGTACTATTAAAAGGGGATGAGGTTTTGACCATGGTCTAACTGCTCAAGTGCTTAGAGATATTGCTCCAAAAATCTCAGCCACACTCTCACATTATTTATGTCCAAAGCCCTAAACTTTATCTCGATCCCACTGAATCACTCCTACCCGAACTCACTGAAAAATAGTTGGCGTAGCCACTACCTAAACCCTAGCAACTCGGTCTCACCAAAATGTGAAGGAAATATGCCCTAGAGGAAATACTAAAGTTGTTATTTATATTTCTTTATATCATGATAAATGTTTATTATTCATGCTAGAATTGTATTAACTGGAAACTTAGTACATGTGTGAATACATAGACAAACAGAGTGTCCCTAGTATGCCTCTACTTGACTAGCTCATTAATCAAAGATGGTTAAGTTTCCTGACCATAGACATGTGTTGTCATTTGATGAACAAGATCACATCATTAGAGAATGATCTGATGGACAAGACCCATCCGTTAGCTTAGCATAATGATTGTTTAGTTTTATTGCTATTGCTTTCTTCATGACTTATACATATTCCTATGACTATGAGATTATGCAGCTCCAGAATACTGGAGGAACACCTTGTGTGCTATCAAATGTCACAACGTAACTGGGTGATTATAAAGATGCTCTACAGGTGTCTCCGAAGGTGTTTGTCGAGTTGCCATATATCAAGATTAGGATTAGTCACTCCGTGTATTGAAGAGGTATCTCTGGGTCCTCTCGGTAATGCACATCTCTTAAGCCTTGCAAGCAATGTGACTAATGAGTTAGTTGCGGGATGATGCATTATGGAACGAGTAAAGAGACTTGTCGGTAACGAGATTGAACTAGGTATGATGATACTGATGATCGAATTTCGGGCAAGTAACATACCGATGACAAAGGGAATGACATATGTTGTTATGCGGTTGGACCGATAAAGATCTTCGTAGAATATGTAGGAGCCAATATGAGCTTCTAGGTTCCGCTATTTCTTATTGACCGGAGATGTGTCTCGATCATGTCTATATAGTTCTCGACCCGTAGGGTCCGCACGCTTAACGTTTGATGATGATTTGTATTATGAGTTATGTGTTTTGGGGACCGAAGTTTGTTCGGAATCCTGGATAAGATCATGGACATGACGAGGAGTCGCAAAATGGTCGAGAGGTAAAGATTCATATATTGGAAGGTTATATTCGGACATCAGAATGGTTCTGAGTGATTCGAGTATTTTTTTCAAAGTACCGAGGGGTTACCGGAACCCCCCGGGGAAGTGTTGGGCCAACATGGGCCTAAAGGGAGAGAGAGAGAGAGATGGAAGCCCGCGGGGGGTGGCCATGCGCCGCCCTCCTAGGGAGTCCAAATAGGAGAAGGAGGAGGGGCGGCACCCCCCTTCCCTTTCCCTCTCCCTCTCCTTCCTATTCCCTCCGGTGGAGAAAGGAAAGGGGGGGGGGCGAATCCTACTTGGACTAGGAGTCCAAGTAGGACTCCCCCATGGCGCGCCCCTCCAAGCCGCCGGCCTCCTCCTCCCCCTTTATATACGGGGGCGGGGGCACCCCAAAAGACACCAAGAAATCTCTTAGCCGTGTGCGGTGCCCCCTCGTAGTGCATAGGCAAAGCCCTGCATGGATCACATCACCATCACTGCCACCACGTCGTCATGCTGCCGGAACTCTCCCTCAACCCTCTACTGGATCAAGAACTCGAGGGACGTCATCAAGCTGAACGTGTGCTGAACACGGAGGTGCTGTATGTTCGGTACTTGGATCGGTTGGATAGCGAAGCTGTTCGACTACATCAACCGCGTTAACCTAAAGCTTTCGCTTTCGGTCTATGAGGGTACGTGGACACACTCTCCCCCTCTCGTTGCTATGCATATCCTAGATAGATCTTGCATGATCTTAGGATTTTTTTAAAATTGCATGCTGCGTTCCCCAAGTGGCATCCAAGCTAGGTCTATGCGTAGATGATGTGCATGAGTAGAACACAAAGAGTTGTGGGCGATAATAGTCATACTGCTTACCACCAACATCTTACTTTGATTCAGCGGTATTGTTGGATGAAGCGGTCTGGACCGACATTACATGACCGCGTTCATGAGACTGGTTCTACCGACGTTCTTTGCACACAGGTGGCTGGCGGGTGTCTGTTTCTCCAACTTTAGTTGGATCGAGTTTGACTACGGCCGGTCCTTGTTGAAGGTTAAAACAACACACTTGACGAAAAATCGTTGTGGTTTTGATGCGTAGGTAAGAATGGTTCTTGCTAGAAGGCCGTAGCAGCCACGTAAAACTTGCAACAACAAAGTAGAGGACGTCTAACTTGTTTTTGCAGGGCATGTTGTGATGTGATATGGTCAAGACGTGATGAGATATAAATTGTTGTATGAGATGATCATGTTTTGTAAAAGTTATCGGCAACTGGCAGGAGCCTTATGGTTGTTGCTTTATTGTATGAAATGAAATTGCCATGTAATTGCTTTACTTTATCACTAAGCAATAGCGACAGTCGTAGAAGCAATAGTTGGCGAGACGACAACGATGCTAGGATGGAGAGCAAGGTGTCAAGCCGTTGACGATGGAGATCATGATGGTGCTTTGGAGATGGAGATCAAAGGCACAAGATGATGATGGCCATATCATGTGACATATTTTGATTGCATGTGATGTTTATCTTTTATGCATCTTATTTTGCTTAGTACGGCGGTAGCATTATAAGATGATCCCTCACTAAATTTCAAGGTACAAGTGTTCTCCCTGAGTATGCACCGTTGCTACAGTTCGTCGTGCCGAGACAGCACGTGATGATCGGGTGTGATAAGCTCTACGTTCATATACAACGGGTGCAAGCCAGTTTTGCACGTGCAGAATACTCATGTTAAACTTGACGAGCCTAGCATATGGAGATATGGCCTCAGAACACTGAGACCGAAAGGACGAACGTGAATCATATAGTAGATATGATCAACATAGTGATGTTCACCATTGATCGGACATGGTTTAGTTGATATGGATCACATGATCATTTAGATGACTTGAGGGATGTCTATCGAAGTGGGAGTTCTTTAGTAATATGATTAATTGAACTTTAATTTATCATGAACTTAGTATCTGACAGTTTTTGCATATCTATGTTGTTGTAGATCAATGACCCGTGCTACCGTTCCCTTGAATTTCAATGAATTCCTAGAAAAAGCAAGTTGAAAGATGATGGTAGAAACTACACGGATTGGGTCCGTAACTTGAGGATTATCCTCATTACTGCACAGAAGAATTACGTCCTGGAAGCACCACTAGGTGCAAGACCTTATGCAGTAGCAACTCTAGATGTTATGAACGTCTGGCAGAGCAAAGCTGATGAGTACTCGATAGTTTAGTGTGCCATGCTTTACGGCTTAGAATCGGGACTTCAAAGACATTTTGAATGTCATGGAGCATATGAGATGTTCCAGAAGTTGAAGTTAATATTTCAAGCAAATGCCCGAGTTGAGAGATATGAAGTCTCCAACAAGTTCTACATCTGCAAAATGGAGGAGAATAGTTGTGTGAGTGAACACATACTCATAATGTCTGGGTACCATAACCACTTGACTCAGCTGGGAGTTAATCTTCCTGATGATAGTGTCATTGACAGAGTTATTCAATCACTGCCACCAAGCTATATAGGCTTCGTGATGAACTATAATATGCAAGGGATGGAAAATATGATTCCCGAGCTCTTCGTGATGCTAAAGGCTGCGGAGGTAGAAATCAAGACGGAGCACCAATTGTTGATGGTGAACAAGACCACTAGTTTCAAGAAAAAGGGCAAAGGGAAGAATGAGAACTTCAATAAGAACCGCAAGCCAGTTGCAGCTCAAGGGAAGAAGCCCAAGTCTGAACGTAAGCCCAAAACTGAGTGCTTCTACTGCAAAGGGACTGGTCACTGGAAGAGGAATTGTCCCAAGTATTTGGTGGATAAGAAGGATGGCAAAGTGAAAGGTATATTTTATATACATGTTATTGATGTGTACCTTACTAATGCTCGTAGTAGCGCCTGGGTATTTCATACTAGTTCTGTTGCTCATATTTGCAACTCGAACCAATGGCTACGGATTAAATGAAGATTGGCTATGGACGAGGTGATGATGCGCGTGGGAAATGGTTCCAAAGTTGATGCGATTGTGGTCGGAACGCTACCTCTACATCTACCATCGGGATTAGTTTTAGACCTAAATAATTGTTATTTGGTGCCAGCATTGAGCATGAACATTATATCCGGATCTTGTTTGATGCGAGACGATTATTCATTTAAATCAGAGAATAATGGTTGTTCTATTTATATGAGTAATATCTTTTATGGTCACGCACCCTTGCTGAGTGGTCTATTTTTGTTAAATCTCGATTGTAGTGAGACACATATTCATAATATTGAAGCCAAAAGATGCAAAGTTAATAATGATAGTGCAACTTATTTGTGGCACTGTCGTTTAGGTCATATTGGTGAAAAGCGCATGAAGAAACTCCATGCTAATGGGCTTTGGGAATCACTTGATTATGAATCACTTGATGCTTGTGAACCAAGCCTCCTGAGCAAGATGACTAAGACTTTGTTCTTCGGAACAATGGAGCGAGCAACTGACTTGTTGGAAATAATACATATTGATGTATGCGGTCCGATCAGTGTTGAGGCTCGTGGCGGGTATCGTTATTTTCTAACCGTCACAGATGATTTGAGCTGATATGGGTATATCTACTTAATGAAACATAAGTCTGAAACATTTGAAAAGTTCAAAGAATTTCAGAATGAAGTGGGAAATCATCATAACAAGAAAGTAAAGTTTCTACGATCGGATTATGGAGGAGAATATTTGAGTTACGAGTTTGGTCTTCATTTGAAACAATGTCGAATAATTTCGCAACTCACGCCACCTTGAACACCACAACATAATGGTGTGTCCGAATGTCGTAACCGTACTTCATTAGATATGGTGCGATCTATGATGTCTCTCATTGATTGACCACACTCGTTTTCGGGTTATGCTTTAGAGACGGTTGCATTCACGTTAAATAGGGCACCATCTAAATCTGTTGAGATGACACCATATGAACTATGGTTTGGCAAGAAACCTAATTCGTCATTTCTTAAAGTTTGGGGCTGCAGTGCTTATGTGAAAAAGCTTCGACCTGATAAGCTCGAACCCAAATCAGAGAAATGTGTCTTCATAGGATACCTAAAGGAAACTGTTGGGTACACCTTCTATCACAGATCCAAAGGCAAGATATTCATTGCTAAGAATGGATCCTTTCTAGAGAAGGAGTTTCTCTCAAAAGAAGTGAGTGGGAGGAGAGTAGAACATGATGAGGTAATTGTACCTTCTCCCAAATTGGAAAATAGTTCATCACAAAAATCAGTTCCAGTGATTCCTACACCAATTACTGAGGAAGCTAATGATGATGATCATGAAACTTCGGATCAAGTTACTACCGAACCTCGTAGGTCAACGAGAGTACGGTCTGCACCAGAGTGGTATGGTAATCCTGTTCTGGAGGTCATGTTACTTGACCAAGACGAACCTATGAACTATGAGGAAGCAATGATGAGCCCAGATTCTGCAAAATGGCTTGAGGCCATGAAATCTGAGATGGGATCCATGTATGAGAACAAAGTGTGGACTTTGGTTGACTTGCCCGATGATCGGCAAGCCATAGAGAATAAATGGATCTTCAAGAAGAAGACTGACGCTGACGGTAATGTTACTTTCTACAAAGCTCGACTTGTTGTGAAAGGTTTTCAACAACTTCAAGGAGTTTACTATGATGAGACTGTCGGTGTCAAGACCAGGGGATCTCGGGTAGGGGGTCCCGAACTGTGTGTCTAAGGTCGATGGTCATAGGAGACAGGGGACATGATGTTTACCCAGGTTCGGGCCCTCTATATGGAGGTAATACCCTACTTCCTGCTTGATTGATCTTGATGAATATGAGTATTACAAGAGTTGATCTACCACAAGATCGTAATGGCTAAACCCTAGAAGTCTAGCCTGTATGACTATGGTAATGAGTATCTCCTCCAGACTAAGTCTTCCGGTTTATATAGACACCGGGAGGATCTAGGGTTACACAAGGTCGGTTACAAAGAAAGGAATCTACATATTTGGTCGCCAAGCTTGCCTTCCACGCCAAGGAGAGTCCCATCCGGATACGGGTGCAGTCTTCGGTCTTCGTATCTTCACATCCCATTGGTCCGGCCCATGGCTAACAGGCCGGACGCCCGAGGACCCCTTAGTCCAGGACTCCCTCAGTAGCCCCTGAACCTGGCTTCAATGACAACGTATTCGGTGCGTAGATCTGTCCTCGGCATTGCAAAGCGGGTTCCTCCTTTCGAACTCCAAGATAGTCTTCAGGCGTGTTGAACATGTCCAGACCTATAACACACAAACCACACACAACCGCAGAGAGAATATAGTATTCCAGGAGTCCAATCCACCGACAACTTTTTACAACATGACATCACGTCCGCCCGGTCATAACTTCGAACCATTTTATGTCTGCCGTTCCACGTTTCGAGACGCGGTTGCCATTGGCACGTCTTGTCGAAGCAGAGATCATGTCCCCTTATTGCGGGATTCTCATCAATATGGGTATGGGTAACCCAACCGCTCAGTTGGAAAGATTCCTTAGGAATAGGCAGGCTTTCAGGCTCAGGAGGAGGCGTTTAATCCCCGCTGCCTTTATAAAGGAACCAAGGGCCGTCTTTTTTACGCCAAACTTCTGCTCAGCCTTTCCAACCCGGAGTTCTAGCACCCAAGGTTCAACTTCGTTGCTTCAAGCTTCCCCGTTATGTCTGGACCCAGCCCTCAAGGCCGATGGGCGGCTTCCTCCGTTATAGAGGAGGATATTGTGAAGCTTCGAGCGGCCAGATACCTGACCGCGGAGATCCACCACAGGCTTCCTGCTCAAGGGCAGGTTATCCCGACCCCCAGATCTGGCGAGAGGGTCATACTCATCTCAAACTTCCTTCGAGGGCTAGGGCTCGGTCTTCACCCCTTCGTCTGGGGGCTAATGTTCTATTATGGACTAGACTTTTACGGTCTAGCCCCGGAGTCTTTCCTCCATGTATCAGCATTCATTATTACGTGCGAGGCCTTCCTCCGAATCCCCCCACACTTCGGCTTATGGATCAAGACCTTTAGTGTGAAACCAAAGGTAGTCGACGGAGAACAGGTGGAGTGCAGCGGTGCTGTAGTCAGCCATCTCACCAACACTCCTTGGCCAAAAGGCTCTTTTCCGAAACTTCCAATCAATGGCAGTGAGAGTGGTTTTACGTTACGGAGCCCTGCAGCACCAAGTGGGTAGCTGCACCCACGTTTCGCCCTAGCCCACTGTTATAGCTTGCATCATGGGCCAACAAGGGGCTAGATTGGGGATCAGTTGATGAAGTGCGGACTCTACAAAGCCACATCCAAACCCTCCTCTAGAGCGACATCGATCTTGTCAGCGTGATTCAAGTAATGCTAATTCGCCAAATCCTACCATGCCAGCATAGGCCTCTTCGTATGTGGGAGTTCAATCTAGAAGGCCCACGAACCCTCCAATACTTCTTCGGCATTACGCACAAAGGGATGTGGCAGTTGTTTTTCAGAAAACGAAAACATTGGTCGGACACTACTGAGGACACAGGCCTCGACTGTAACCATCCGGATACCCCGGTAAGCACTTGACTTCCGAACACCCCATTTTTTTAAGTATGCCATAATACATTACTGAGCAAACTATCTGCTTCCAGGGCTGGATAAAGAAAGTGGAGCTGATTAGGTGTCCGGCCCCTCTTCCCGAAGGTTCAGCAGATCCTGTATTAACAAGGATGCTAGCCCCGGCACCGTACCAGATGCCTGTGAAGGAGGGCAAGGCAGAGAGGACCAAAGATGGGCCCCATCCCGAAGGTGCGCCAGACAAGACACCATCGTCCGAAGAGAAAAATGATAGGGAAGTCAACATCTCTTCCCCCCATGGGAAGAAAAGGGCCGCCTCCGAAGATTCGGAGGAAAAGGCTCCTATGCGAGGCAAGATGCCTTCGTCGGGTGGCTCGGGCTTGGAGGACAACGTAATCGCGCATTCCCATGATGAGGACAAGCCTCATGCCAAATCGTAAGTGAACAAGGGTGTTTTAAACACGTCCCGTCCCTTTCTTATAACATCTAGAATATATGTTTTTGCAGTTTGACACACAATGTTCTTCAACAATCCTCTTCCTCGGGGGATCTTCTCCCGGAGATGATGGAAAGCGAGACGCCTCCACCAATCTCCTCGCCCAACAGGGCGGACGACTTCGAGGTGTCATTGTGGAGGGTCTCTCCCGATCAACAAGTGGTGCGAGGGGTGACGAAGACACAACCCGAAGGTGATACTTCGGTGGCCAAGGGTCCGGGGACCAACAATAAAGGCCTCGAACATTCCGGTCTACAGCCGAATACGAATAAACGGATCCCTTCAAAGGGAGGCCGTACTCCTACAGCAGCCTCCGGAGACCCAGAGGCGCCAGATATATTGACGAACATGCTGCAACAGGGGTCTGTATCAGAGGAACATCGTACCTTGATGGGCACGGTGGTCGAAAAGGTCCTGGCCGTGAAAAGCGGATTGAATGAAGCCTTCATGAGCCTGCTAAAAGGCTTCGAGGTTTGTGATGTAATGTTTTCAACTATATTTTATTTGCAAAGATGCACCTTTGTATAGGTAGTAGCCCATGACTCGGGTTGGCTTCCCTTGGGAGGCGAACAGAGGATCGAAAAGAAATATTCAAGGACTGATCTGATTAACTTGAACACATGCTGCTTCCCCCTTGGCTACTTCCCAGACTACGGATATTGTTGAGCTGCAGTGGAAGCTTGATGTGGCAGGGAATGAAATTGCGTTAATCAATATGCGTTTTGATGAGTCGCAAGGTATGTATTCGGGGCAGTCCCTTCATATACATTTTTGTGATATAAGCATGACACTGAAAGTTATATACTGGAATATGCATGGCTGTAGATGGTGTTGCCGCCGTAGAAATTCTTCGGGCGGAGCTGGCCCGGACCAAGGAGCAGGCTCGGTTTAGTAATGTGGCTGCCAAAAAGGCATCGGCTGAGTTAAAAGCCGAACAAGGTGTTCGGCGCCAAGACGAGGAGAAGATATCTATGATGGCGGTTGAACTAAAAAAATGCTGCTAGCCGCTGTGAACTTCTTGAGAAGGAGAATGAAGCCAAAACAGTTGAACTTGACACGGCCTTATGAGAGGCAAGAGAAGCGCGGTCTGAATCCAGAGCAGCCCGTGAGGAGATCCGGCAAGCTAGGAAGATTGCGGCTGGTAAGCCCTTTTTGCTACAAACTAAGTTCGGCGATCTGAACTATGCTCAGCTTAAGCAAGTGTGGAGTTCTCCGGACGAGTTTTTAGACTTGCCGAAGAGTTCTTCTGATGCGACACAATTTTACCAAGCGCGAGAAGGGTATGCAACGGAAAAGCTTTTCTGGTCACAATTTGGCTCGTCAAAGCGCCCTCCGTTGCTAAATGAACAGATGTCCCAATGGGCCGAGCTTCATAGGATATCCGGCGCCACCATGAAGAACGTCATAATCCAGTTGTGGCTAAATGAGCCTGTTCGGAATAGCTACTTCGGCTTGGTGCAGCGGCTTGTTGAAGCGGTGCCACGTATCGGTGTTGTGAAGCGGTCGGTGTGCATTGAGGGTGCACGGATGGATTTTGCTCGAGCCAAGACATGCTAGGGGAAGATGAAGGCCATCGATGTTGCGACGAAGAGTCCACCCCAGGGCAAGGACCGTTATGCACCAGAGCATTATTTTGAAGACGTTTTAGAGGCCGCCCGCTTGATAGAGGGTCAATGCTCGAAAGACATAATATTCGAGTGAGGTGTATGGGAATTGTAGAAGACAATTTTATAGTTAATCTATTTTTATGTTTTGCTCGAAAGCTTGTGTTCCTCCTATGCGGCCGTTTTTATATAATCTAAAAGTTTTCCAGTCGTCGGCTTCAGCCCCCTCTTAGGAAGTACGGAGGTGTTTGAAAAAGCATTTGATCACTCTTGACCCGACGTCTTGGTCCATGAAGGAGGGGATAATGCGGCGAACCATGCAATCAGACTATAGGGCGTTAACACTTTCACTTAGCCATAGGAGTTTTATAGGGGGGACTACGATATAGCCCTTGGTATGTGTACGGCTTATTCCAATATGGTGTGTTACATATATGACCTGAAGAAAAAGGGTCCTTCGTGTGATATGGAGGGAATCTCGATAGATTCCGATAAGTCATCAAGTGGTTGACCAGCTCTCGCAGCATCATGATAGTCGGTTTTCGGCTTTCTCTACTGAGGTGCTTGACCAGATGAACCGGAAGCACAATCGCAGTAGTTCTCCCTTTACTACCCTAGCTGATAGAGCGGAACGTAAGGTAGCAAGCACAGGAGCCGGGCAACCCAACCATTGACCCAAGAGATGATTCGGGGATGATGCATATAAGGCCAAACTTGCGACGCCGAAGTACACTGTAAAGCTGTTCGGACTTTGTTGGCAACTCATTTTTCCCATACCGAGCTCCTGGCAGGTTATGCCAAGGTATATCTGTGAAACAACCATAGGAGCCATATTCATTTGCAAAAATACATGAATGATTAATTCGGATAATGTTTACTGGGACCTAAGCGGTATGCCAATGGTTACTTTATATATAAAAATACCTCAACCCCGGCTATTTGACATGCCCGGGGTCGAAGGCGGAGGAAAAAGGCATATTACACGCTCGAAATAAAGAGTGCGGTCTACAAAAAGTTTATTTTGGACCTCCCGTCACATGTCTGCGCCGCCTGTCCTCGGCGAGGGGAATCCTTGATGGAAGTAGCCCCTTAGGTGAGTGTACGGATCCGAACTCTGATGGAGTCGGTTTAGATGTTTGTCCTTTGCGTCACCTGTTTTTAAGAGATAATGAAGAAAGAAAAAAGGAAAGTAGATAATAAATGTTACAGGGATGCTTGCCGGCTTGTCCGTATTGTGCTTCCGCCAATGCCCATGGTATCTTAAGTGCGTAGTGATGTATGCGTGGTACAAATTTTGCGAGTATATGAGGTGGGCGGCGGAAGCCAAACTGCTATTTCCGCTCCGGGGTTGATCGATCCTTGGGGGAAATTGTTTCTGACCCCCGGTATTTGGTTGGTGAACCTCTCCGTCGTCCCGATCGCCTAGGGTCCTCCTCCCCTTGTGTTCGGCGTTGAGCTTGCCGGCCTTCTTGAAGACCCAACATCTTCAGTTGGTATGATTAGCTGGTTTATCAGGGTGGCCGTGAATCTGGCAGGGTCGGTCCAGTATCCTGTCTAGGTTGGATGGTCCATCTCGGTTCGCCTTGAATGGCTTTTTCCGTTGACCGTGTTTTGGACTTCTGAATCCGGTGTTGACTGTTGTGTCGCGTGATCTTTCATTATCATTGCGACTGTTGTGTTTGCTTCGTCGTGGCTTGCCATTGCCATCTCGGATTTCGGAAATGCCCGAATCGCTGGCGCTGTTGCTTCTACGAGCGAGCCAGCTATCTTCTCCTGCACAAAAGCGGGTCATTAGAGCGGTAAGGGATGTCATGGATCTAGGTACTTCTTGACTGAGGTGGCGTGCAAGCCATTCATCCGGACGCTGTGTTTGAAGGCCGCAAGTGCTTCCGCGTCCGGACAATCAATGATTTGGTTCTTTTTAACTAAGAACCTAGTCCAGAGCTTCCTGGTTGACTCTCCGGGCTGCTGGACAATGTGACTTAAGCCATCGGCGTCTGTTGGCCGGACATATGTACCTTGGAAGTTGTCGCGAAAGGCGTCTTCCAAATCTTCTTAGCTGCCAATAGAATTTTCCGGTAGACTGTTTAACCAGTACCGAGCTGGTCCTTTGATTTTTAGTGGTAGGTATTTGATGGCATGAAGGTCATCTCCGTAGGCCATGTGGAAATGGAGGAGGAAGTCCTCGATCCATACCGTGGGATCCGTTGTTCCGTCGTATGATTCGATATTCATGGGTTTGAACCCGTCTGGGAATTCATGCTCCATTACTTCGTCTGTGAAGCAAAGAGGGTGTGCGGCGCCTCTATGTTGGGCCACACCGCGATGTACCTCCGATGGAGTCCATTTGCGGTTTTCGGTCCGGGCGTGGCTAGGTTTGTCACGTACGAATAGGTAGCCGTCGTCGTGTGTCGAGGCATGTCCTCGCGATCCGTAGATCGATCTTGCGTGTCCTGCTCTACTATCCAAGTCATGTTGGAGGTCGTATGTACAACCCCGAGTTGTTTTATTCTTGCCTTTACGGCGAGGTGGGGTGGTCTAGTGTTCGGCTTGAGTTGCCGCTTTATCCGGACCAAGTTGTGGTCGACCTGCCGCATTGTGCGATGATGGTATGGGCTCCAGCGCCTTGTCATCGCACTGAGGTAGCAATCTACGCTTCGAGTAGCTTTTGGCTGGTCCACTAAGGCCATATTCTTTGGCGGCCAGGACTTCGGTCAATCTATCATTGAGCAGATCTTGGTCCGCTTGAAGTTGCAGCTGCTTCTTTCTCAGGCTCCTTGTAGTGGCTATTAGCCGGCGTTTGAAGCGCTCCTGCTTGAGAGGTTCCTCAGGCACGATGAAATCTTCGTTGCCGAGGCTCTCCTCTTCCTCGGAGAGCGGAAGATAATTACTGTCCTCCGAGTCTCCGTGTATGGCCTGTTCATTAGGGCTAACTTGCCCATTATCCCGTTCCCCCTGTTCTGAGGTATCGTTTGGAGTATTATTTTTTTCGGTGCCCGTACTGCAGTCTTTGGAGCGACGTGACTTAGAGCAGCGTCGGGGAAGTTGGCGCTTGGGCTGTCTCTCAGGAGGTTTATCCTCAACTGGATCCTCTTTGTCATCGTTGTTAGTTTTTCCAGGCGTGTCCACCATGTATACATTGTAGGAAGAAGTGGTCGTCCGTCGTCCAGTGAATGGCGGGTTTTGGCCTTGCTCCTTGTTGGCATCGTCGTCCGTACTGGCAAAGTCTTCGGAGCCATAGTCAAGCATGTCAGTTAAATCCTTGACAGTGGCTATGAAGTGGGTGGCGGGTGGGAAGCAAAATTCTCGATCATCTGCCCCTAGTCCAAACCGGATAGAGTTCGGCTGTGAGTCCCCGCCAAGGACATGCTCTTTAATGAGTTTAGCACATCGCCCAAAGGCGAGTGCTGGAAGATGTCCGCGGTGCTGAATTCGAAGATCGATGTGTGATCAAGCTCGGCGTCCGCTGGCTCACATGATTCGGAACTTATAACCAGAGACGAGTTCGGAGTTCCGGTGACACAGATATTATGTGAGGTTAAGTCCATGTGCGGCTCCAACACCGAGGAATCTATGGCCTCCGTGGTGGGGTCGAGCCTCCAATCCTTGGATGCTGCAGTGTGCTCTGTATCTAAGGTTGGACTGGTCATAGGAGCTATCTCCTCGGTGCGGTCTGACGATGGATTTAGGTCATGTTCGTCAAGGTGACCAGGGGCGGTCGCCGCGGTCTCGAATTTGGCAAAGATCAAATCTCCACGGATGTCCGCAACGTAATTCAAGCTCCCGAATCTGAACTGATGGCCAGGGGCATAGTTATCGATCTGCTCCAGGTGGCCAAACGAGTTGGCATACAGTGCGAAGCCACCAAACAAGAAGATCTATCCAGGGAGGAAGGTTTCTCCTTGGACAACGTCATTGTTGACGATTGAAGGGGCCATCAAACCTTTCGTCAACGGCACAGTGGAACTCTCAATGAAAGCACCAATGTCGGTGTCAAAACCAGTGGATCTCGGGTTGGGGGTCCCGAACTATGCGTCTAAGGTTGATGGTAACAGGAGACAGGGGACACGATGTTTACCCAGGTTCGGGCCCTCTCTATGGAGGCAATACCCTACTTCCTACTTGATTGATCTTGATGAATATGAGTATTACAAAAGTTGATCTACCACGAGATCGTAATGGCTAAACCCTAGAAGTCTAGCCTGTATGACTATGGTAATGAGTATCTCCTCCGGACTAAGTCTTCCGGTTTATATAGACACCGAGAGGATCTAGGGTGACACAAGGTCGATTACAAAGAAAGGAATATACATATTTGGTCGCCAAGCTTGCCTTCCACGCCAAGGAGAGTCACATCTAGACACGGGTGCAATATTCGGTCTTTGTATCTTCACAGCCCATCAATCCGGCCCATGGCTAACAGGTCGGACGCCCGAGGACCCCTTAGTCCAAGACTCCCTCAGAGACCTTCTCACCCATAGCGATGCTTAAGTCTATCCGAATCATGTTAGCAATTGCCGCAATTTGGAGAAGCCTGTATTTACAAGAAAGTGAGTGGGAGCTCTGTAGCATTTCTAATATTATATGTGGATGACATATTGTTGATTGGAAATAATACCGAATTTCTAGATAGCATAAGAGGATACTTGAATAAGAATTTGTCAATGAAAGACCTCGGTGAAGCTGCTTATATATTGGGCATCAAGATCTGTAGACATAAATCAAGACGCTTAATTGGACTTTCACAAAGAACATACCTTGATAAAGTTTTGAAGAAGTTCAAAATGGATCAGTCAAAGAAAGGGTTCTTGCCAGTGTTACAAGGTGTGAAGTTGAGTCAGACTCAATGCCCGACCATTGCAGAAGATAGAGAGAAAATGAAAGTCATTCCCTATTCCTCAGCCATAGGTTCTATCATGTATGCAATGCTGTATACCAGACCTGATGTGTGCCTTGCTATAATTTTAGCAGGGAGGTACCAAAGTAATCCAAGAGTGGTTCACTAGACAGCGGTCAAGAACATCCTGAAATACCTGGAAAGGAATAAGGATATGTTTCTCATTTATGGAGGTGACAAAGAGCTTGTCGTAAATGGTTACATCGATGCAAGCTTGGACACTGATCCTGATGACTCTAAGTCATAAACCGGATACGTATTTATATTGAATGGTGGAGCTGTCAGTTGGTGCAGTTCGAAGCAGAGCGTCATGGTGGGATCTACGTGTGAAGAGGACTACATAGCTGCTTCGGAAGCAGCAAATGAAGGAGTCCGGATGAAGGAGTTCATATCTGATCTTGGTGTAATACCTAGTGCATCGGGTCCAATGAAAATATTTTGTGACAATACTGGAGCAATTGCCTTCGCAAAGAAATCCAGATTTCACAAGAGAACCAAACACATCAAGAGACGCTTCAATTCCATCTGCGATCAAGTCAAGGAGGGAGACATAGAGATTTGCAAGATGCATACGGATCTGAATGATGCAGACCCGTTGACTAAGCCTCTCTCACGAGCAAAACATGATCAGCACCAACACTCCATGGGTGTTAGAATCATTACTATGTAATCTAGATTATTGATTCCAGTGCAAGTGGGAGACTGAAGGAAATATACCCTAGAGGAAATAATAAAGTTGTTATTTATATTTCCTTATATCATGATAAATGTTTATTATTCATGCTAGAATTGTATTAACTGGAAACTTAGTACATGTGTGAATACATAGACAAACATAGTGTCCCTAGAATGCGTCTACTTGACTAGCTCGTTAATCAAAGATGGTTAAGTTTCCTGACCATAGACATGTGTTGTCATTTGATGAGCGAGATCACATCATTAGAGAATGATGTGATGGACAAGACCCATCCATTAGCTTAGCATAATAATTATTTAGTTTTATTGCTATTCTTCATGACTTATACATATTCCTCTGACTATCAGATTATGCAACTCCCGAATACCGGAGGAACACCTTATGTGCTATCAAACGTCACAACGTAACTGGGTGATTATAAAGATGCTCTATAGGTGTCTCCGAAGGTGTTTGTTGAGTTGGCATAGATCAAGATTAGGATTCGTCACTCTGTGTATCGGAGAGGTATCTCTGGGCCCTCTCGGTAATGCGCATCACTTTAGCCTTGCAAGCAATGTGACTAATGAGTTAGTTGCGGGATAATGCATTACGGAACGAGTAAAGGGACTTGCCGGTAACGACATTGAACTAGGTATGATGATACCGATGATCGAATTTCGGGCAAGTAACATACCGATGGTAAAGGGAATGAAGTATGTTGTTATGCAGTTTAACCAATAAAGATCTTCGTAGAATATGTTGGAGCCAATATGAGCTTCCAGGTTCCGCTATTGCTTATTGACCAGAGATGTGTCTCGATCATGTCTACATAGTTCTCGAACCCATAGGGTCCGCACACTTAATGTTCGATGACAATTTGTATTATGAGTTATGTGTTTTGGTGACCGAAGTTTGTTCTGAGTCCCGGATAAGATCACGAACATGATGAGGAGTCTCGAAATGGTCGAGAGGTAAAGATTCATATATTGGAATGTTATATTCGGACATCGGAATGGTTCCGAATGATTAGGGTATTTTTCTGGAGTACCGAGGGGTTACCGGAACCCCCCGGGGAATTGTTGGGCCAACATGGGCCTAAAGGGAGAGAGAGGGAAGCCCACGGGGGGTCACTACAAAAAAAATACACATCGTGACATTTTGGGCCGAACGAAAAAAATTTCTGTCATACATATGACACTTGTATGACGATAATTCTGACAAAACCCGGTATCATCATAGATGTGGCGGGCTCCTACTTCTATGATAAAAAAATCATGACAAAAAATGGGCTTTTCGTCATGGGCGGGCCGGAGACGCAGCTGCATGACATTCTTTGGGCCGTCCATGACGAAAAAAACCGTGGTAGAAGCGAGGGGGAGGAAAATTTCAGGGAGTTCCCGGTTACGGTGGGAGGTCGGGGGCCGAGCGATGCGCGTTTCTCTCGTACACGTACGTGCGTGTGTGCGAGGCGTTGGCTCTAACTGAACCCGAGCGATTGCACTGCAGGCTACGCGTTACTGAACCCGAGCGATCGATCGATGGCTGTTAACTGAACCCGATCGAGCGATTCCTTCTCTACTGCTGCTAACTGAAGCCGATCGATGCTGCCTCTGGATGAACAATGAGCGTTGCCGGGGGGGTTGGATGAATAGTTCCTGGTGGGGGTGGATGAACAGGACCCCGTGGTGTTGCCTCTGGATGAACAGGACCCCGATCAATCGAGCCGGTTGGGGCTGGATGAACAGGACCACGTGGAGGGCTGGATGAATAGGACCACCCCGTGGAGGGCAGGATGAATAGTAGACGGTGGAGGGCAGGATGAACAATAGCCCGTGGAGGGGTGGTTGAACAGGAGCCCGTGGGGAAGGCTGGTTGAATAGTAGCCGGTGGAGTAGCGCGCGGTGGAGGCTGGATGAACAGGAGCCCGTGGATGAACAGTCGTAGGTGGAGGCTGGAGGAGGTCGACGATGGATGAACAGTAGCTCATGGAGGCTGGAGGGGGTCGACGGTGGAGATGAACAGTATCCCGTGGAGTCCCGTTTTGCGGTAGCCACACCCCTCCCGATGAACAGGACCCCCGTTTCGACCATAGCGCTCCAACACAAGTCCGTTTCATCCGTTTTGCGGTACGCCACACCCCTCCGATCAACAGGACTCCCGTTTCGACCGTAGGAGGTCCGTTTCCTCCGTTTTGCGGTATGCCAGACCCCTCCCGATCAACAGGATCCCGTTTTGAACGTGGCCGGTCGAACAGAAGGCCGTTTCCTCCGTTCTTCGGTACGCTAGGCCTCGTTTCCATCTCCTATTCCTTCCAAGCCCTCCCGATGAACACGACGCATTCCGTTGCCTCCCCATGAACACGACGAGGCTGGACGACACGTTGTCGTACGTATGCGCGAGTAGGCGTTCGAGACCCTGCCCGTATGTACACATATGTGGCCGTATTTTCTTTCTTGCACCCTGGCGGCTATACGTACATGTAATTGCTACGTGCGCGCCTCTACTACGACATGTGCGCGCCTCTACATCGACCAGTATGTACGTACATGTTCGCGACCAGAATGACAATGCTACGTACGCTTTGACCAGGTGGGTCCCGACTGTCAGGCACTTCCTTGCCTGTGAAGATGTAGCTGGTGGGTCCCAGCAGTCAGGGGGCGAATCGTTTTTTTGCCCGGACGCACTTCCTTGTGTGCGAAGATGTAGCTGGTGGGTCCCAGCAGTCAAGGGGAAACGTTTTTTTCACGAAATACGGTGGCCCGTCCGGTGGGTCCCGCTGTCAGGTGGAGGAATAATTATTTTGCACGTAATAAGGAGGCACTTCCTTGCTGTGACCGTGGACCCAGCTGTCAGCATCTCCATGTACAGTCCACGTCCGATGGAAGCCGTTCCTTGACCACGTTGACCATGCCGCGCTGAGAGCACCAGGGCGGTGGACGACAGCGAGGCCTAGGAAGGGGACGACGCGGAGCCGGGAAGATGCGGCAGTGGATGCCCATGCGTAGAGGAGTACGAGGGTTCATTGGTTCGCTGCAGTGTGAGGCTGTTGTCACCGCAGAATAATAGGGGGTGTGGGTGAGTAGAAGGATGGCCTGGCCAGTGGTGGGAGTAGTAGGGGGCGGTGAGGCCTCCGCCGCATCGCAGCCGGCCACGGGAGGCAGGAGCACGAGGCACGACTGGCGCTGGTTTGGGCAGCTGGAGCAAGAAGACCAGAGGTTGAAGAAGCACTACGGCCGTTGGATGGACATCGTACGGTCACTAGAGCTAGAATCGTGCATATTGAATAAGTTGACCAAGCCCTCCGTCCCCGTCAACTTAGTAGGCCCACAAGTCAGCCTCCCACCAAGGTGGGTCCCAGCTAGCAGGGGGTATTCATTTTTTTGAGCGTAATAAGGAGGCACTTCCTTGCGTGCGAAGATATAGCTGGTGGGTCCAAGCTGTCAGCGGCAGTACCATTTTTTCGCGAAATACAGAGGCCCTTTCGGTGGGTCCCTAATGTCAGGGGAGGAACCATTATTTTGTGCGTAATAATGAGGCATTTCCTTGCGTGCGGCCGTGGCCCCAGCTGCCGGCCTCTCCACGTATAGTCCACTTCAGATGCATGTCGGTCGTTGACCACGTTGACCAGGCCGCGCCGAGAGCACCAGGGCGGTGGATGACGAGGAGGCCTAGGAAGGGAACGACACGGAGGCAGGGAAGACTCGGCAGTTGTTTCCCACACGGAGGAGAGTACGACTGTACGAGGGTTTACTGGTTCGTCTGCCGTCGCTGGAGAATAACAGCAGGTGTGGGTGAGTAGAGGGATGGCTAGGCCAGCGATGGGAGTACGGTGGGGCGGTGAGGCCTGCGCGGCAGCAGAGCCAGCCGTGGGGAGGAGGGAGCAGACAGTCTCGTCGGCGCCTGTTTGAGCGGCTGGAGCAGGAAGAGCGGAGATTGAAGAAGCACGACGGCTGTTGGATGGCCATCCAACAGTCACTACTTGTGCGTCAACCATTTTTTAGGAAAGCCTCAAATCTGTGGAAAACAGCATACAGCCCATCTGCCATTATTTCTAATAATTTACAGCCCATTTGCTAATTATTAAGGTTTTTTTGGAGCCCATATTATTTTTATTAGCATTACAGCCCATATTGTGGCCACAGTTAAAAAATTATACGAAATTTTGCATATTTCGGTGCGGTCCGACCTGTTTTTAATCCTGAAATTTCGACTCACATTCAAACTGATTTTAAAAATAAATGTATATCAATATAAAATCCAACAAATTCTCCACGCATAAAAATTAATGTAATTTCAAATCTCGAAATGAAGAAAAGATATTTGAAACTAATTGCCGGTTTGATGTGTTTTAAAAATGTACAACCCATTTCTCATTACTGATGGGCCATTTTCTCGGCCAGCCGAATGAAAGCTCTCCTCGTCTTGAAAGATTTGCAGCCCAACAGGCCTGACAAAGCGACTTGGCAAATCACAAAAAAACTGGGTTGTCGCCATGGACCCAGCTGTCAGCCTCTCCACGTACAGTACTCTTTCGTTGGAATGTCGTTGACCACGTTGACCATGCCGCGCCGAGAGCACCAAAGGCGGTGGACGACGGCGAGGCCTAGGAAGGGGACGACACGGAGCCAAGGAAGACGTGGCAGTGGATGCCCACGCGGAGAGGAGTACGAGGGTTCACTGGTTCGGCTACGGTGTGAGGATGTCGTCGCCGCAGGGCCTGGCTAGCGGTGGGAGTAGTAGGGGGCGATGAGGCCTCATCAGCAGCACACCCGGCCACTGGAGGCAGGAGCAGGCGGTCTCCCCGGCGCTGGTTTGGGCGGCTGGTGCAAGAAGAGCAGCGATTGAAGAAGCAGCAGGACCGTTCGATTCAAATCCAACGGTTACTGCTGCTAGAATCGTCTGTTGACTAAGTTGACAAGCCCTGCATACGCGTCAACTTAGTAGGCCCAAAGGTCAGCCTCCCAACCAGTGTGGCCCAGATGTCAGTGGGAGGAATCATTTTTTTGCGTAATAAGGAGGCAGTTGATTGCGTGCGGCCAGGCCAGCGGAGGGAGTAGGGTGGGCCAGGGAAGCCTGCGCGGCTTCACAGCGGGCCACGAGAGGAGGGAGCAGGCAGTCCCGCCGGCGCTAGTTTAGGCGGCTGGAGCAGGAAGATCAGAGATTGAAGAAGCACGTCGGCTTTTGGATGGACATCCAACACTAACTGCTGCTAGAATCGTTTGTTCACTGACAAAGCCTTGCGTAAACAAGTCAGCCTCGAAATCTATGGCATGTACAACCCATTTGCTATTATTTTTATAATTTTTACTCATTTTCTAATTCATATGGAATTTATTGCAACCTGTTTTCAATTTTTAGAATTGCTGGCCATTTTTTGGTCAGTACCAGGGTCAACAAATTAACTAAATATGTGGGAAATTTTGAAAATTCGAATTTTTTTGCCGGGGAACGAAATATTCTTAATCCAAAAATTAATAGCCATACTAAAACAAATTTAAAAATAAATTAGTACTATGTCATGTTAAATCCAATGAAATACGTATAAGATATCAGTGAAGAACAAAAACAAAAAAAGAAACTTATATCCCATTTGCTATAATTTTTTTGGAATTTTCAACCCCTTTTGATATTACTTTTAATAGACATTGACCATACTCTTAAGCCAGGCCGGAATGCATCCCTCCTCGTCTTGAAAGATTTGCAGCCCAGTAATTCGGAGAAAACAAATAGGCCTAGCTTGGGTATTCTTCAAAAAGAAATACTAGGCTACCTATTTTCCCAAAGAACTGGTGCATGAGCATTTAGCTTTATTTATTTATTTACTTATTTATGTTTAGGGGACCATGAGCATGTACCTAGGCCGGATTCATGTGAGAGCCTCCCTTCCAGTTAATTATGGGCTTCTCTATTGGGCCTTCATCAGTGGGCTGCATGTTATCAACAAGTGGAAAATATGTTCCGAGTTTCAAAAAAATGTGTTCCGTACGATAAATAGTATGCTCTACGTACGGTACGGGGCACTAAAGGATCGAACCGTGCAACGACTTCCAAAACATTGTGTTTGTCGTTCTAACAACACATTTATTCAGCCAACAGACGAAATATACTACTGATTGTACATTGAAAACAGCAACAGCAGCAACCAGGGCTGGGGGTGCAACAGAAGCAGTAAGCAGGCCATAAGAGTGAAGACGCAGCTCTCTCTTCCAAACCAAACACCAACCATCATTACAAAAGGGCTACCAAAAAAGAAAAAGTGTATGCATCAAGCTAAATAAAGATCCTACTACACCAAGTGTACGCATCTAACTAACTGGCTCAGTTAGACATTACTAATTTTTTTTGAAATGGAGGCAAAAGAATTGCCTCGTCGATTAATTAAGAAGAAGAGAATTGCCTGGTTAATCTACGGAAAACCGGGCTAAAACCGAAGACGTTACTATTTATTAAGCTACAGTGGAGTCACAGATGGAGAGGAGTGGGAAACTTCACTAGTTCAGGTGCGCGGCAGCACAGCCGCGGTGGTTAGAAGGGAAAACATAAATTGGACACGGCATTACTTTTATAAGAGACCTGCGTTTTATACCCCACATTAGGCATACTAACAAGTTCACACACAAATACAACAGAAAAGGTAAACATTCATATCAAACTCAGGTTCACAAGACACGTTCATATCCATAGCCAATATTCACAATCAACAACTCAAAAGATTCATATATACACAAGCTCATCATATCTATGCATCCAAATGATTGATAGATCACATGACAATATTCATACATAATTTACAAAAAGATTCAGATATATGCATGTTCAGTATGTTTATGCATCCAAATGATTGAGATCACAGCCAATATGATCCATGGAGGAAGTTTAATTACCTAGGGTACAGACTGGTAAATGGTGTTCAATCGGAGGTACTTCTTGCTAAAATTAGTTCTTGTACGAGTAAACTTTCGAGTACATAAGAGGCAGCACAGACAATCTGAACTTTGCTTGTAGGTTTATCCTCAAATAGTGGCCTCGTTCCCAGGAAGGTTTGAGCAACTTGGCCACTACTTTCATCCAACCAGTTTACTGAGTCATCTTGGTCCTGTATCTCGCCAAAATTCTACATTGAAGACGAGAAAGGAGGAGGTTGAGAAAATGAACCACCCAAATTTTTTGTGCAGTTCAACTGAAATGGAGCATCCTTGGCGTGCAGACTGATTAAGTGCCGGATGAATATACGTGTCAACCAACTTGTCTGGAATCTTTAGACTCCATGCCATATAGTTCACTACCATATGTGCCGATAACCAAAAGGCACAAGTTGGGACCAAAGACTAGACTGCGTTTTTCTGGGCTATGCACCAAGAAATATTTTTGGCGTTCACTCTCCTAACACTTGGAGTTTGAAAATTGTTTGACGCCGGTTGATACTCGAATGAATATAGGCACTTCTTGTCAACATCGATGCTTGTCTGAGTGAACTTTGGAGTACATAGCAGCAGCATAAGTACCTGTCCATCTGATCATTTTGTGCAGTTCTACTGAAATCACCCAATGTAATGATTTGCCTGCGAGTTCAGGCTACCCAATTAGTTTATGTTTGTTCTAATTAAAAAAAAAGAACAGAACAAGTTTTTTATTTTTGCACATTGAATGAAAAAAAGAAATTCAATTTTCAGGGAAATTTTTGAATAAGAGATAAATAAACAATTGAATTTGAAAAAAAAAACTTCTTTCTATTTTGGATAATTTCTTTTTCAATAGGACCCTCTTTTTGGAGTGAACGATCGAATATTCCCCAACTTACTCCTTTATGAAATCGGCAAACAGTAGCACAATACCAAATTACCAATACATATGACAGGCACAATAATCAGGATAAAGACCAGTACCAATCTGTGTGAGGAAGCATATCAATTACTATTTCCTTTGACTGGAAGCCGAGATAAGCCAAGCGACTGACAGCAAAGGAATAAAGCATGCGGATTTTAGCTACTGACATGAAAGGACGGAAGCTATCGAGGCAATGAAGCACCCAAAGTTTTTGTGCAGTTCCACCAAAATCGAGCATCCCTGTTGGCACATATATTGAGAGAGTGAGATTACTATAATAGTGGGACTAGTTTATGAAACATGCACTAACAAATAGAAGCACCCTCATTATCTTAATGGGTAAAGTTAGCAATATCGTAGTCTTTCTTAAAGAGAGGTCTTAGTTTATTTAATTAGTGCCAATTAGCTCAACTCAACACTCAAAGCATTGCCATTTATCATAGGTTGCAAAACTTTAACGTGCAAAGATAAAGGAGTTTCTCATGACAGTAGCACGATACAAATAGGGATGACAGCAAACTAATATGGATGAAGGCCTTAGGCCCGTACCAACCTGAGAAAAAAAGCTTATTCATGTAGTCCCATAAGAGATGATAAAGCACTCACTGGAATCACAAAATAGTATATATTTTTGTGCACTTCAAATGTATGGTTGAAATCACTCTTGTTTACCAATGCTGAGATTATATCGAAAGATTATCAAGAACTTCCAGCAAAGTTAAAGCACTGGCTGGGATACAGTTCATTGTATTGTCTTGTGTAGTTCCATTTAATGTATGATTGGCACAACATGATCCCTGTTTGCACAAGTAGGAACAAGGTGAAACCTTCATTAGCTTAGTGAGAAAGGATAGGAAGACATTAGCATATTACTCAACCAGTAGCATCAAATTCATGATGGACAATACGCAAAACATTGCCTCATTGAACCAATGGCAATAAATTGACATCCAAAACAATAGCACTATTATGTCATGACACTAATAATATTCCCTCCCTGCTCCACCACATGATTCACCTCCATAGACAAACATACACACGTACATGATTCAACATAGGGTCCTACTAAAGATTTGTTTAACTCCAACAGGAAAATTAGGCAGTAATAAATTAGTGGTACTTAAGTACTCCTAATTAATTAAGTGAGATAGCAGAAGTGGAAGGGCTCCCTGGAGGATCGTCTCACATGTAAGGTAGTCGTTGCCGAAGCACTTGAATGGCCTCGACTGAGGCCTCTGGCTTCAGCAAGATCGCCTTGGCACTGTTTATTGTTCTTCTTCTTCCTCTTCATGCTCTATTTCTCTTTCTCCTCACCAGTTGGTGAAACCAAGTACATGATTGGCCTTCTAATTCAGAATTGGTTTTGTCAGTGAGGGAGTACAAGTGTACTAGTAAAAAACAACATTATTTTCTCATGGCAGTCAGAAAATAGAGATGAACACATGCATTAAATATCATTCTTACCTAAAGGAAGGTTATGGCGCCAATATGGATGATGAGGATTGGAACACAGATCTCCCTTTGTGCAGTTCCACCAAAATGAACCAACTGTTCCATTCTGACATTCTAGTTAAACAGCACACAAGGCACTTCTTTTAAGAAGAGTTTTGTGCAGTGCACCAAAAGGTCACAACAGCAACCAGGTGAATTGGATATCCCTGTTTGCACAAAAAGGCACAGAGGAAACAGTCAGAGTCTCAAACAATTACAGGCAAAAACATTTGGCTAAACTTGTCATGGCTTATAACAGTGGGTGCACCAGCAGTCCAGCACCATGTACGTAAACAGGGGCATAAAGTGGTGATTCATAGTTGGTTGCCCCGAGAAACAAACATCCAAGAAACATATCTGGGTTGGTCCCATTTTTGTTCACTCTAGCCACCTACTCCTATGTGTGGATAGCAAATCTAGTCCTGGTCATACCACTGTGTACATCGTTACCCATATATTTCCCTTTTCGACCAAGAGACCGGTTGGATGACCAGTCTGTACTACTTTCACCCCCTTTCCTTCCTGTTTGTACCAAGTCTGATGTACATACTAAATTCCCCCACCCCCACTTTATTTCTTTTTTGAACCAAGTACTCCCTCCGTCCGGAATTACTTGTCATCAAAATGGATGTGTCTAGAACTAAAATACATCTAGATACATCCATTTCAATGACAAGTATTTTCGGACGGAGGGAGTACAAGATTCGACTCCATGAAGTAGCTTTACCTCTAACAATAGAAGAAAAAATATGTGACATTGGACCATCCGATCGAGAGGGGCCGAGAGGTAGAAAATGATGCACATGCAGCGACGTAGCGAGCCGGGGAAGTAGAGCTAAGGCGGTTTCGAACGGAGATATACATGAAGGTCGTCGGGATGTGGATAGGTGGGCGGCGGGAGGTCGGATCCGCCCACAGGCAATGACGAAGGGATCGGAGGACCTCCCGCGCCGGTGCTCGGCCAGAGATAACGGTGCGGCCGGTAGTGGGTCTCCTCCCTCGCTGTCGACGATGGCCTAAATGCTGACGGCCTAAATGCTGCCCCTCCTCCCCTTCACCGGCGGAGGGGGATACGTCCGGATCTGTAACCAGCGGTGAGGATAGAAAGCCAGTGTTTTTTGAAGGGAGAAAGACAGTGTTACTACCCCTATCTTGTTTAAATCTGGAGAGGATGAGAGTGTGTGAATAGAGCAACCCTAGCAAGCAAGCGCGGAGGCTCCGACCTATATATACATAGTGAGCAACCCTAGCAAGCAAGCAACCCCTATCTTCGTCAACTCGCACAAGACCGAGAAATTTCGTTACTACAACGCCCTCTCCCTCACGGAATGAGCTCCGGTGCCTTAACTGCACCTGCCTTTGGCTGCATGATAGGAGGGCCAACCACCTATTGGGCCCACCTGTCATGGACGCAAAGGCAGGAGAAGTAAGTTGAAGCTTTCGCTATCCCTCCAGCATGAGGTGGACGGACATGCAGCAGTGCATTCGATACTGTAGAAGTAGGAGTAATCATTATTGTTCGTCTTCTCGAAGAGGTGAAGAGCCAAGCGCAACCCAAACGTGGCAGTTGCGAATGCTCGCGTGGTGCGGTTCCTTGGAGTACTAGCCAGGCTCTTGCATGAGACAAAATTGCTATTGTTTAACAATTAAACTCCATTATCCATTGGTTGATACTCATTCTGCATAGGTCCACGTGCTTAGCACCGTTTCCTCCTGGGTTCACCAATGTTTATTTGCTAATTAATAGCATTGCATGCAAAGAACTAGCCATTGCAAGTCATTAAAAGCATGCACACCTCTCATCTCTTATTGGTTGATATGTCAAGAAACAAGAAAAAAGGTAGATGTTAATGCACCATGCCTAAGTGTTCTGGGACTATTTGGTTTTCGTAAGGCTGGTCATAGTGGGGAGTAACTTAGACTAGTGTCATGCATATGACACTAGCCTAAATTACTACCTTCATAATGCAAAGTAACATAATAGTAGTATTTTAGATGGCTTCATTTATTAGCTTGTAGACTCATCTTATCTTGAAAAGCGCTATGTTACAGTAACATATTATGTTACCACCTCTCATTAATTACTTGCCACATAAGCAAAAAATTCTTGGAGTGCGCTATGTTACTGAAAGCACAAGTGCTCCCTGGGTGGTTTTGGTAATTAATGTCAACATATCTCTTGTTGGACTAACACTTTTACCTAGTATGTTTCAGATAAGTTCAACAATGGAGTGGCATGGACTAGAGGATGTGGAACCCCTTCAAGATGCTAAGGACAAAGGATTGGCTCAAGCTTCAAGATCAAGACTCTACATTTTCTATTTTAGTGATCCAAGATCACATTGAGTCTATAGGAAAAGCCAATACTATCAAGAGGGGATGAGGTGTTGCTTAATGGGTTGCTTGCTCAAAGTGCTTAGTGATATGCTCCAAAACCCTCAACTACCTTCCCACATCCACATATGACCTAAACCAAAAGTCAAACTCGGCCCCACCGATTCTTTCTATCCGGAGCCACCGAGTTCAGTTAACATAGCCACTACCAGAAACCCTAATTAGTTCGGTATCACTGATGGGACCTTGGTCTCACCGAGATGGGCTTGCAAACTCTCTGTTACCTGTTGCAATATTTTCGGTCCCACCGAGATATGCAATCGGCCCCACCGAGTTTGCTTGGCCAACTCTCTGTTTTGCTTATTACCCAAATCGGTCCCACCGAGTTTGAGTAATCGGTCAAACCGAGTTTTGGTTTTACCCTAACCCTAGCACATCGGTTCCACCGAGTTGAACTAGTCGGTCCCACCGAAAACCCTAACGGTCACTAGGTTTACTAAATCGGTCCGACCGAGTTTTTCCCTTCGGTCTCACCGAGATTGGTAAATTGAGTGTAACGGTTAGATTTTGTGTGGAGGCTATATATACCCCTCCACCCACTCTTCATTCGTGGAGAGAGCCATCAGAACATACCTACACTTCCAATAAACATTTCCTGAGAGAGAACCACCTACACTTGTGTTGAGGTCAATATATTCTATTCCAACCATATGAATCTTGATCTCTAGCCATCCCCAAGTTGCTTTCCAGTGAAATCTTCTTTCCACCAAATCCAAATCCCGTGAGAGAGAGTTGAGTGTTGGGGAGACTATCATTTGAAGCACAAGAGCAAGGAGTTCATCATCAACACACCATTTGTTACTTCTTGGAGAGTGGTGTCTCCTAGGTTGGCTAGGTGTCACTTGGGAGACTCCAACAAGATTGTGGAGTTGAACCAAGGAGTTTGTAAGGGCAAGGAGATCGCCTACTTCGTGAAGATCTACCGCTAGTGAGGCAAGTCCTTCGTGGGCGACGGCCGTGATGGAATAGACAAGGTTGCTTCTTCATGGACCCTTCGTGGGTGGAGCCCTCCGTGGACTCGCGCAACCGTTACCCTCCGTGGGTTGAAGTCTCCATCAACGTGGATGTACGATAGCACCACCTATCGGAACCACGACAAAAACCTCCGTGTCTCCAATTGCGTTTGAATACTCCAAACCCTTCTCTTTACATCATTGCAAGTTGCATGCTTTACTTTCCGCTACTCATATACTCATTGCATGCTTGCTTGATATGTATTGTGTTTGTTAAACTTGTGCTTAAACTCCACTTAAACTTAAGAATATTAAAAACTATAACTTTTGGCACTTAGTGTCTAATCACCCCCCTCTAGACACTTCTTCTTGATCCTTTCAATTGGTATCAGAGCATTGGTCTCCATTGCCTTGGTTTAAACACCATTGGAGGAAGATGGATGTGTCTACTTTGGGGAGTCTTAGACATAGAGTGCCTATTTTTGATGGAGAGTATTTTCATGAGTGGAAAAATGAAATGCTTGAGATTTTCAATGAATATCATTTGAACAAGTACATTACTAGCCCTGGTGCACCTCATGTTGATCCTTTGCAGCCTACCCTAGATGAAGATATTGGCATGATTCGCAATCTTAGAACTGTTAATCTTATCACTAGAGGCTTGCCTAGAAACTTGATTGGATGTTTGCCGACTCTTAAGTGTGCCTACACCATATGGAAATTTCTTGAGGAAGTCTTTCCTAATTACTCCTTGAAAGATCTAGACGAAATCCTCCATAAGTCTATTGCTTTGATTAAGATGAGTTCCAATGATCCCAAATTTGGTGACTGCTTATTTGAGCTTACTGATCTTACAAGTGCCAAAGGAGATGTTGGAATCATTAGCAATATCATTTCCAGATCTATTAGAATTCATAAATATAGCTATAGAAATGATCATTTATCTAATGAAGTGCTCTCTCTAGAATTGATCAATGACAAGATGATGTTGAACATGAGTACTCGGATGAGGATGATGATGATGATGATGATGATGATAGTGACTATGATCTCGATGATGCGATGAGACATTTTGGTCTTATGGCAAATCTCCGCGGCTACATGGCTGGAGGAAAGGAATGGGTCCTTGATAGTGGATGTACTGATCATATGACCAGAGATAAAGACATGTTCCGTGAGCTTGCTGAAAATGACGGCCCTCGAAAGTATGTAACTTTTGGTGATAATTCAAAGGGTAAGGTGGTTGGCCTTGGTAAGGTGGCCATCTCACATGATAGCTCCATACAAAATGTCATGCTCGTTGAATCTCTTGGCTACAACTTACTTTCAGTATCTAGACTTGCTGATTTCGGTTTCAATGTCCTATTTACTGAAGTAGACTACCAAGTGTTTCGTAGAGATAATCATAAAATGGTCTTTACCGGTATACGTAGAGGAGATCTTTACATTGTTGATTTCACTAAAAATGCTCAACCTAAAACTTGCTTAATTGCCAAATCTTCTAAAGGCTGGTTGTGTCATAGAAGACTAGGTCATGTTGGTATGCGAAATCTTGATAAGATTATTAAAGGTGATCATATCCTAGGAATAAAAGATGTCATATTTGACAAGGATAGATTTTGTAGTGCTTGTCAAGTAGGTAAACAGGTTGGAGGAAGACATCCCGTGAAGAACATCATGACCACGAGGAGGCCACTAGAGCTACTTCACATGGATCTTTTTGGTCCCAACGCCTACAAGAGTCTCGGTGGAAATTCTTTTGGTTTAGTTATAGTTGATGATTTTTCAAGATTTACGTGGGTGTTCTTTCTTAATGACAAATCGCAGGTCCAGAAGATCTTCAGAAACTTCGCTAGGAAGGCCCAAAATCAGTTTGATGTGAAGATCAAAAAGGTTCGGAGTGACAACGGAACGGAGTTCAAGAACGCAAATGTGGACACCTTTCTTGACGAAGAAGGGATTTCACACGAGTTCTCGGCTACGTACACACCTCAACAAAATGGAGTTGTTGAGAGGAAGAACCGGACGCTCATCGAAATGGCAAGAACGATGCTTGATGAATACAAGACGCCAAAGCACTTTTGGGCAGAAGCGGTTGAGACAGCTTGTCACGCAACAAATCGCTTATATCTTCACAAGCTACTCGGCAAGACGGCATACGAGCTCCTCACCGGTAACAAGCCTCAAGTTGGATACTTTTGAGTATTCGGCTCAAAGTGCTACATTCTTGATAAGCATCGTCGTTCAAAGTTTGCTCCTAAATCTCATGAAGGTTTTCTACTCGGTTATGGCTCAAACTCTCACACTTACCGTGTCTACAACAATTTCACCCGAAAGGTTGAAGAGACGGTAGATGTGAAGTTTGATGAATCTAATGGCTCGCAAGTAGAGCAATTGCCAATTGATGTAGGAGACAAAGACCCTTCAGAAGCAATTCAAGACTTGTCCATTGGCAAAGTTCGTCCAACGGAGGTGAAGGAGAGTACTTCATCCGTCCAAGTGGAAGCTTCTACTTCACGACAAGGTGAACCAAGAATCGACACGGAAGCATCCACAAGTGGGACACGCCAGAAAACGAGGGAGGGCACCAAGATGAACATCAACAACCTCCTTCTCCACCACGACAAGAGAACGACAACGTCAACAATGAAGAAGGCCAAGAAGAAGAACAAGATGAAGAGGATGTTCCACCCCGGCCCAAGCAAAAGCTTTCACGAGTTCGAGCAAGAATTGCCAAAGATCATCCCGTCGAGAAAATCTACAATGATATCCAAACCGGGAGAATCATTCGCTCTAAAACTCGTTTAACTAACTTTTGTGAACATTACTCATTCATCTCTAGCATTGAACCTATGAAGGTTGAAGAAGCATTGGAGGATCCGGATTGGATAAACGCTATGCATGAAGAGCTACACAACTTTGAGAGAAATCAAGTGTGGACTTTGGTCGAGAAGCCCGACAACAACCACAACATCATTGGTACCAAATGGGTGTTTCGCAACAAGCAAGATGAAGATGGACAAGTGGTTCGCAACAAAGCACGTCTCATTGCCCAAGGCTACACACAAGTTGAAGGTATGGACTATGGTGAGACATATGCTCCCGTTGCTAGACTTGAGTCCATTCGCATCTTACTTGCTTATGCTAATCACCATAATATCACCTTGTACCAAATGGACATTAAGAGTGCTTTTCTAAATGGCAAAATCGAAGAGGAAGTTTATGTTAAGCAACCTCCCGGCTTTGTTAATCCTAAGAAACCTAATCATGTTTACAAACTTCACAAAGCCCTTTATGGTCTTAAACAAGCTCCTAGAGCATGGTATAAATGCTCGACCAAGTTCCTTATTGAAAAAGGCTTTGAAATTGGTAAAATTGATTCTACTATTTTTACTAAAAGGGTTAATGGAGAACTATTTGTGTGCCAAATTTATGTTGATGATATCATATTTGGTTCAACTAACCCTCATTTTAGTGAGAAGTTTGGAAAGCTGATGTCAGAGAAGTTTGAGATGTCTATGATGAGTGAACTCAAATTCTTTCTCGGTTTGCAAATCAAGCAAACTAAGGAAGGTACCTTTGTCTCTCAAACGAAGTACACCAATGAATTATTCGAGAAGTTCAATATGCAAGAATGCAAAGGTATGACTACACCCATGCCTACTAGTGGACATCTTGATTTGACCAAAGATGGTGAACCGGTTGATCAAAAGGTTTATCGCTCTATGGTTGGTTCATTGTTATATCTATGTGCCTCTCGTCCTGATATTATGCTAAGTGTGTGCATGTGTGCACAATATCAAGCTGCAACTAAAGAATGTCATCTTAAGGCTGGGAAAAGGATAGTGAGATACCTAATCCATACACCAAATTTTCGCATTTGGTACCCTAAGAGGTCCTCTTTTGATCTTGTTGGCTACTCTGATTCGGACTATGCCGGAGAAAAGGTTGATAGAAAATCCACTTTGGGTACTTGTCAATTCCTTGGTAGATCTCTTGTGTCTTGGTCTTCCAAGAAACAAAACTCGGTATCCTTATCCACCGTCGAAGCGGAATACATTGCCGCTGGTTCATGTTGCGCTTAATTACTTTGGATGACCCAAACTCTTAAAGATTATGGGATATATGTGAAACATGTTCCATTGCCATCTGACAATGAAAGTGCTATTAAGATTTCTCACAATCCCGTGCAACATTCTCGAACTAAGCATATTGAAGTTCGTCATCATTTCATTCGAGATCATGTTGCAAAAGGGGACATTAACCTTAAGCATGTTCGCACCGATAAGAAATTGGCGGATATATTCACTAAACCACTTGATGAGAAAGTGTTTTGCAGGTTGAGAGGTCAATTGAACATCATTGATGCTTCAAACTTGGAGTAGGAACTCCATTTGATACATGCGGGGCATGAGCCTATGACTAATCCTCGATATTTCTCTTATGATGCTATTCATATGTCTTGGATATATTTGTACCTTTCATGTTATCTAACCCGTGTAGGTGCTTGCTTGAATCTAAATCTATGAGATTGGAACTCACTCACATTTTGAGCAATCTCTACATCACCAAGTCTCTACACAATGGTGGTTGAAGACAAGGAAGCGCGAAACCATTCAAACATATCCTTTAGCAAATTCTATGTTGAGTCTCATGATTGTCATTTTGGATACACAAGTGCTCTTCCTTGCAAATCTAACCCATGTAGGTAGATGAACTCAAACTCCAAGTGGTGCTCCCAACCCTTGATGAACTACATCAACCTTGAGCAACCCGCACAAGTTCAACCACATGAGCAAGATCAACACCACCACCCAAGGTATGTTATTCCATATTAGAGAAGCTTTACTCCAAGTCATGAGCCAAAGCAACTCGACAAGATGTGAATACATCAAGATGCTTAAACGAAAAATGGTAACCCCATTTTGAGCTTAAACGATGAGTATGACCTATGATCAAGTGCTCTTACTTGACTCCTAAGTCAATATACTCTAACATAGGTGACTTTGTCACCGACCATTTCTAGATGAAGTTCTCTAGTGTTTCTCCGTGCTTTTGCATTTGCATATTTGTTTCCCCTTTCAAAAACAAAAAAAACTTTATTCTGCATTTTCTGCATCCAATTCATTGCAAATCTTTTAGTTAATTCCTTGCATATCCTTGTGAGATCTTACTTGTCTAGTGAGCTGAGGTGACAAGTGGTTTCACTCTGATGAACTCGGTCACACCGGTTTGTTCTCTTCGGCCCAACCGAAATCCTTCAGTGCAACCGAAGCACACAACTCGGAGTCACCGATTTCATCACAGGAAAGCCAACTTGCCACTTATTCCTGATTTCTGTTTGCTCTAGCTCCACTCAATGATTCTTGTCCTCTGCCAGCATCATATTAGACATGCTGCTTTGCTCTGTGACTCAAGGATCAACCCATTCGTATCACATGTCCAGAAGAGCCCTTCTTGTAAATTGATGTCAAAGGGGGAGAGAGAGATCACATCAAAGCTTAATCCTGCCTATAGGGGGAGAAAGAGAGAGTACTCAGGGGGAGAGAGTTTCTCAACTAGGAGAAAGTAATATCATCAAAGACCCCAGATGCTTGGTGTTCAAGAGGAGAGATGTCACATCTCTTTAAGAGGGGAAAGACATGTTTGGTTGCTTGCTTTAGCTCAAGCTCTGTTGTTTCTCTTTTGTTGCTTTGATTTTCTATTCCCTATCTTCTCCCAATATCCCATGCAGATTCAAGGGGAGCAAGACATCTAAGGGAAGGAAATATCTGATTTTATTGCATATCTTTACCTTTGGGGGCATGTCTATATCCAATGTGGTACTTAGTACTCACTCTACATGTCATCCCAGTCTTGGTTCTCTTGTGGTTTCTCTTGTTTGCTCTGGTCAGTAGGTGTATCTGTGTTATTTAACCTTGTTTGCGCAGGTTCATCCCATCCTAAGCCAACTCAAGACCACAAGGTAAGTATATGCATCACAGTCTTGTGAATGATAAGTTCTTGCTGATGTACATACTGTTTGCAAGGACTCATGAGCATGAAGGTACATTTCTCACATTCACATGATTTGCTCTGATGCATATAGCCAAGATACATGTAACACATTGCTTACTCTGTCATGTTTACGCATTCACATGCTCCTATATTCAATATTCACATGATTGCATACATGTAGGGGGAGCCTATGCATGTTACATGTCTTTCCAAAGATTTACTTTCTATTGTCTATATCTTTATCTAAAGCTTTGATGTATGTTGTCATCAATTACCAAAAAGGGGGAGATTGAAAGCACAAGTGCTCCCTGGGTGGTTTTGGTAATTAATGTCAACATATCTCTTGTTGGACTAACACTTTTACCTAGTATGTTTCAGATAAGTTCAACAATGGAGTGGCATGGACTAGAGGATGTGGAACCCCTTCAAGATGCTAAGGACAAAGGATTGGCTCAAGCTTCAAGATCAATACTCTAAATTTTCTATTTTAGTGATCCAAGATCACATTGAGTCTATAGGAAAAGCCAATACTATCAAGAGGGGATGAGGTGTTGCTTAATGGCTTGCTTGCTCAAAGTGCTTAGTGATATGCTCCAAAACCCTCAACTACCTTCCCACATCCACATATGACCTAAACCAAAAGTCAAACTCGGCCCCACCGATTCTTTCTATCCGGAGCCACCGAGTTCAGTTAACATAGCCACTGCCAGAAACCCTAATCAGTTTGGTCTCACCGATGGGAGCTCGGTCTCACCGAGATGGGCTTGCAAACTCTCTGTTACATGTTGCAATATTTTCGGTCCCACCGAGATATGCAATCGGCCCCACCGAGTTTGCTTGGCCAACTCTCTGTTTCGCCTATTACCCAAATCGTTCCCACCGAGTTTGAGTAATCGGTCAAACCGAGTTTTGGTTTGACCCTAACCCTAGCACATCGGTTCCACCGAGTTGAACTAGTCGGTCCACCAAAAACCCTAACGGTCACTAGGTTTACTAAATCGGTCCGACCAAGTTTTTCCCTTCGGTCTCACCGAGATTGGTAAATTGAGTATAACGGTTAGATTTTGTGTGGAGGCTATATATACCCCTCCACCCACTCTTCATTCGTGGAGAGAGCCATCAGAACATAACTACACTTCCAATACACATTTCCTGAGAGAGAACCACCTACACTTGTGTTGAGGTCAAGATATTCCATTCCAACCATATGAATCTTGATCTCTAGCCTTCCCCAAGTTTCGTTCCACTCAAATCTTCTTTCCACCAAATCCAAATCCTGTGAGAGAGAGTTGAGTGTTGGGGAGACTATCATTTGAAGCACAAGAGCAAGGAGTTCATCATCAACACACCATTTGTTAGTTCTTGGAGAGTGGTGTCTCCTAGATTGGCTAGGTGTCACTTGGGAGCCTCCAACAAGATTGTGGAGTTGAACCAAGAAGTTTGTAAGGGCAAGGAGATCGCCTACTTCATGAAGATCTACCGCTAGTGAGGTAAGTCCTTCGTGGGCGACGGCCGTGATGGAATAGACAAGGTTGCTTCTTCGTGGACCCTTCGTGGGTGGAGCCCTCCGTGGACTCGTGTAATCGTTACCCTCCGTGGGTTGAAGTCTCCATCAACGTGGATGTACGATAGCACCACCTATCGGAACCACGACAAAAACCTCCGTGTCTCCAATTGCGTTTGAATACTCCAAACCCTTCTCTTTACATTCTTGCAAGTTGCATGCTTTACTTTCCGCTGCTCATATACTCATTGCATGCTTGCTTGATATGTACTGTGTTTGTTAAACTTGTGCTTAAACTCCACTTAAACTTAAGAATATTAAAAACTGCAACTTTTGGCACTTAGTGTCTAATCACCCCCCTCTAGACACTTCTTCTCGATCCTTTCAGTTACTAGCTAAGTTACTCCCAGTATGGCTAGCCTAAGATGACTTACACACCTAGACGAAGGGAGTAGTATAGCCCTGTAAACCGGAAAGGAGTATTTGCCTTTCTAGAGATTTCAACAAGTGACTAGACTACACCGTGTGCAGTACTCCCTCCCTTCCGGTTTATAGGGCTCAAATCTCAAATCTCATGAACCAAGGCATTTTGCGATTGGCGGAATGTATCTCGTACTTTAAAAAACTACCCTAATTAAACTCATGCATTAATTACGTACTTCTCTCGTTTTCCTCTCCGCCTTGGTCGCGGTGCACAATATTGAGCACTCCTATATGACTAGCCGCTCTATCTACATGCGGGACATTTCAAAGCATCCGGGCTCGCGTGCCATCCACCAAATCACAGCGAGGTGCTATAGTCGAGACTCACCTGTAACCCCGGTGTGGCCGTCATGACCCGTCATATCACAAAACCCACACCTTTACCAGTAGTGGTAAGGTGGCCTCCAAGTTAGACTGGACGAAGCAACCATCATTTCACTGGAACGCTCGTTCAAGCCCTTTCTTCCCTTTCTTGAAGAAAAGCTCACTCCAGGCAACTCACTTCTGCCATTTTTCTTCTGTACCAACGAAGGAAAGGTGGGCGAATCAGTTATGCTGCTATATTTTCATTCCAAGAATCTTCTTTTTGCGAAGCACCGACCGATTCTCACATCCTATTCTTTTCCCGTTTTCATTGCGATTGTGGTTTCCTTTCGATTGCTTTTTGTTTGTCAGTTCATTGATGGATCCTGGAGCACTAGGCAAAGAGTTGCCGGCGGACAACCCACTAGAGACAGCAATCTCTAGGAAGCGAGCACCGACCAACGAGTTGACCATGTTGGCGGGCCAACCCATGGAGACGAAGAACTCCAAGAAACAAGCATTGGCCAAAGAGTTGAGGACGTTGGCAGACGAACTTCTCAAAGGAAGTTGGAAGAACGGCAAGGGCCCCACCGTGCCTACCCCTGGAACTCTGATTGCCACCTATGTGAGGCTCAAGACCGAGTTTGAGGAGATAGTCGCCGTTGAGAAGCAGTATTCCCCTAGCAAGGTGATGGCCCCCATCGAGGATGAGGAGATGGGCCCCGGAGGGATGAGATCCCCCGGTGAGCTGCACAAGGTAAAAAATGATGGCTTATTACCATAGTTGTGGTTTTTGATTATTTGAAATGTGCTTGCTAATATGTTAGGGTTGTGCAGGTGCCGGTGGACGTCCTTGATGATTCCGATATCGTGGCCCGTCCTGTTGGCATCGCCCCGGAGATCGATTCCGATGCCGCTGTCCATCCTGTGGACATCGCCCCAGAGATCGATTCTGATGTCGCGGTCAGTCCTGCGGACATTGCCCCAGAAATTGATTCCCATGCCGCTGTCCGTGCTGTGGTCATTGCCCGAGAGATCGATGACAAGAAATAGTTGGTCGGGCTAATCCTTCAGGGTAGTTTGCATTGCCCTGTGTTTAATTACCAGAATGATGCGTGTTATCAAACCATCTTAGGGCTAGTGCACTGTCTTGTGTGGGCGGATCTTGATACTTTTGTTTGATAGTGAATCATGCGATGAATCATGCGAACCCTCTCCGAGTTATGGAAACAGATGTATCCTCACCAACTTTTGATGTAATATATGGAATGATTAGATGTAAGTTTGAACTGTTTATCATATCAGCAGGGCTTGTTTGATGATTCTTGGTGTTAGTAGGCTAGCTACCGTGCGAGCTATAGTACTTGCAAAACACTCGCCGAAGAGAAACGTTGGGGCTGATGAGCTCGTGGTACGCTTATACTTATCCCTCATCGATCGACCAATAGCCCTAGCTCCTAAAATTGTAGGCTTAGCGATTGATGACCTAGGCAGGCTAGTTTGGCCTAGTGGGTTTCAGTGATATGACGTGCAACACAAAATCATAGCAGTGCAGAGACGTACTCCCTCCGTTCCAAAATAGATGACCTAGGCGGGCTAGTTTGCCCTAGTGGGTTTCAGTGATATGACGTGGTACAGTGTCGTCCAGTCTTCGCGTGTGGTAGCAGTATTGCGGGTACAGTAAGTTTTCTTGAAGAAGCGGAATTCAACAAAGTCATGATGGTTCCTTCGTCCGAACAACTTACAGTGGGAAAGGTTGGGCATGCGATACGACCGGGGTAAAGCAGGATAATTTTGTGCACGGCAGGTGGACCAGGATGGTCGACGTCCCACATGTCGGCGAATGAAAGTATTCTTTCCGATATAGAGGACGAGCAACGAGTATTCATTGTTTATTTTTGATGAAAGCTATTGTCTCCACTGTTACGACGGAGGAGTGTGAAACACGGCAGCCCAGTGAACTTGGCATGTGCACCACTCCCTCCTTCCTCATGTAATGCCTAGGTTATAGCTTTTTCTCACTTTCTCTCTATCTATTTTCTCTCAAATGTTTTTTACCTTTCTTTTTTAAGACACAATTGTTTTTAAGCCTTTTTTAGAATTATTTTTTTATACCTAGGAGCATGTGTAGAGACGGGCTCTTGCAGAGCCCACTCCTTGACTTTGTCAATGCCTCTCTCTCCTCTACATAAGGAGTACTACTTGCTATCCATGCATGCGGCGGGAAGCTGGCGTCTTGAGGGGCCAGGGCGGTGAGAGCGGGCTCCGGAAGCAGTCCGGACTCTAGCATAATTTTGGTTTTTACGGTATTTCTTTCTCCATTGACAGGTAGGCCCGCGTAGATAGATAAAGAACACGAGCTGATGAGGCGCATGCGGACTGTTTGACTGGTCAACCTGACAAATAGGGAGCTATACGCTGAGCCAGTGACCGTATAATCACCATATCTAGTATACAATGATCAAAGTGAGATATCAAGACAAGTTTGATGACCGCCAATGCATTTTACTCGATAATAAATGACTAGGATTGAAGGGGAATCCAAATTTGCTTCGTCTTCTGTCCTTGAGCTCTTGACAAACCAATGCACTATACGGTTGTCCGGCCACTCCACCCCAGAGCTCTCACCAAGCGTCGTTCATGCCACCGCGCCGCACACTAACCGGTAAGGCAGCGATGGCATCCCACCGCACCGAGTTCCTCGCCACCCACGACCACACACAAAATGGTAGGGAAGCGATGGCATCCCGCCGTGCCGAGTTCATCGCCGCTCGTGACCTCACAACTATGTGGGAGGAATTTGAAGATGCCAAGGCCGAATGGGCGGTAGAGCAAGAGGCAGCCAAAGCCGCACAGAGGGAGCGGAAAAGTCAGAAAGCACTCAAGAAAATAGAGGCCCGCTGCCGCAAGAAAGAAAAGGACGCACGCGCTGCTGCAGAGAGGTCGGCAGAGATCCAAGCACGGTGTGGTGTCGCCGACAAAGCCGGGAAGGAGAACGACGGCGTCTGGCTAGCATGTGAGAAGTAGTAGTACTAGTAGTTAGTGTGTGTGTCTGAGTACGAGCATGTACCAGTACTACTAGTTACTACTGTAGTTTTTAGAGCAAATTACCAGTACATTAGCCTAGACTAAATGGAAAAATTCCTATCCTAAGCATCAAATGGCATCTCTTTCTCTATAGGAATTGAGATGCATGTCATCTCACTTCCTATGATTTTCATATTCCTATCCTATGAACAAAAGGAGGCCTCTATTGGAGTAACTACTATAGCTAGCAGTACTGCTGGTACAGTAGTTTTCTTCAAGAAGCGGAATTCAACGAAGTCATGATGGTTCCTTTGTCCAAGAAACTTCAAAGTGGGAAGTGGGCCTGTGATTTGGCGGCTCATTAGTCACTGTTACTGCGGCGCGACAACCTGGGTGACTCCCTTAGAGTTCTACGTGCATGGCAAGTGGACCAGGATGGTCGACATCCCACATGTTGGCGAACGGAAGTATTCTTTCCGATATCAAGGAGCAAGGAAACCGCGTGGTATAGTATCACTGCTGATTGGTTCGCAAAAAAATAGTATCACTGCCGATTTATAATTATTTTTTATTTCTGATGAATGCTAGCATTTCAACTCTTACGACGAAGGGTGCCAAACACGGCACGTGCTGGATGTCCCACACGCCAGTGAAAGGAGTGGGACATGAACAGCGTGGTAGAGCCCAGCGTAAAAAAACAGCGTGGTAGAGCGTCTCCACTTCTTCCACTTCTGGGTCGGAGACCACACGTAGTAGTACTTTGTGGTATGAACGATACAAAGTGCGACCTGGAGACAAAGACACGTCTAGTTGGAAGGTCTCGGGGCATACACGTAAACAAATATAAAAGTTAATATGTGCCTCCAACTAATATAGTAGTAGTAGAGTACTTAGGCACGTACTCCATAACATCACTGTGCATTGCACGTACAACATTTAGTGGTAGTACGTAGTAAGAGACAAATGCCGCCCAAGAGTTCCCTTCTCGACCTACTTTTGGGTGTTTGGTAGAGTGTATGGAGGGTGCATGAGTCCACACTAGTTTAGCACAAATACACTAGAAGCATGCATGAAGAGGGGTGTTGAGTTGAGCATGCATGAAGAGGGAACAACTATGCTGAGACGAGAACGCAACCAAACACACCCTATATGCCACGCATGTTCATACCATTTGTGCCTTTCTACTTCACTTACTGTGCTACATTACTCAGGTTCGTACGTCCACTCCTGGGTACATGTTCGTCTCGTAGTTCCAGTCCCACGTGTTCTTCATATAGATGGAACGATCCTTGCATAACACGTGCACCTTGATGCTAGATGTCTCGCGTGTTGGCAAAAGGATGAACAAAGCTCACGTAAAAAAATAGAGTGGAAGAACATAGATTCCGGACGACCGAGAAGGAGCAAGGAACCTCGTGGTGGAGCGTCTGCACTCATAATATTTAATATTATTCAGCGATATAAAATTAACCAATCATCTCCACAGTGTACTGGAAGAGTACGAAACACGGCAGACCAGTGTAGTATCATACTAGTACATGGCTAACCCACGCTATCACCATATTTATTGGCTTCCGTGCAACACCTATCTCTAGTAATCCAGCAGCATGTATCGCTTCTCCCTCCTCGTCTCTATCAAAGTGTGGCGGGCTGGCGTTTCTGCCGTCTATTAGGTCAGTTAACTATCACATGTTAGCGACATGCCAAGAGCATTCTAAAAAAATTCCTTTCACGTTCCGTTTTCAAAAAGAAAAAAAAATCCTTTCACGTACGAATTTGCATGTATGCTTTGAGCAACTTGCATGTCCTATACTGCTCCTGTTTGATACTCTAACTTAGCTAGAGGTTAGACTAACTCATGACTAACCCTGAACTAACTGTAGCCAAAGAGGTGTTTGGGTGACAGGGTTAGATTGACAATAAATGCACTTCATGGAGAGAGAAAAGTGATTTTTCAGTGGTCCCAATGAGAACTATCTCCAGTTAGCACCTCTTGGGTGGGATAGTTTTTTTGATGGGTTTGGTGCAACTTGCTGCAATTTAAACCCTCATGCTTGGATAGTTTAGGGCTATTTGAGCCCCAACTAGATCAAACTAACTCTAACCCATGGATCCAAGCCGGGCCTACGGCCAGTCTCGACGCGGAGCAGTCGCGTGCACCTGGAAGCGGCGCTCTCTCGGCCGTCGCACCACTTAAAAGCCGGCGCCAGTGAGGGGTCGCCTCCGCTCTGGCCGGACATTAATGCGGCACTGACGCTCCAGGGGGACGCTGACCGTTTCACACGGGAAGCGCGCTGGGTGATAGGAAGCAAGACTCCGTGCGAGAAAGAAATGTTGACGAAGAAACTACAGATAGATACAGAGATGGAGATGCTAGCTAGAGGGACATCCGCTAGTTTGGGTGTAGGAGATGACTGTCGGGTGGTTCAAAGGGTGAAGTTATATGTGTGTGTGAGAGGGCACTTGACTGCATGTAGAGAGAAACATATGTAGTGTGTGTTATAGGAATCAAGAGTGAGGGCGAGAAAGAAGGTTGATGGAGAAATAGATAAATAGAAAGATAAAGATGCTAGCTACTGTGCGTTAGAGATAGGAGTCGAGTGGATCAGAAGGCTGGGTTATGTGTGTGGGTGTGAGAGAGATAGAGAGAGGGTGTGTGTGAGTCACATACAAACAGATATCAGAGAGAAATGAGATCCAGAGAGACGGAGTTTTGTGTCTGCGAGAGAGAAAGATATTTCACAACGAGAGTGATAGCTAGAGAGACATACGAGTGAACACATGATATCTCTAGGGAGAGAGGGTGTGTGTGAGCGACATACAAGAGAACAATGGGGAAATATGAGACCCTGGGAGACAGAGTTTGTGTTTGTGTGTGAGAAAGAGATATTGATGAGGAAGAGTCGTAGGTTCTCATATCTAATGAGCGAAAGACATCTCTGTATGAGGGGTGTGCGAGTGGCACACATGGGAATAGTAGAGACAAATGAGACCCCAGGAGACAAAGTTTTGTGTTTGTGTGAGAGAAAGAGATTCCACATGGAGGATCATAGTTAGAGACACATAGCAGGGAGCGAGATATACTTAGAGAGAGATAGAGTGATGAAGGTCGAGGGAGAGAGTACCGTCAGTGTGTTACGAAGATAAAAGATCATTGTCGACATACAGGTAGCACGAGATATACCTGAGAGACGATGAAAGCGTATAGGTCCAGAGAGATAGTCCTATATAAGCATGAGTGATAGCTATATGAGACGAATATCTGGATTAAAGGGAATTCAAATATTTAAACGGGAGATCACGACATCGATAATATCATAACGCAAATTGGTGTATCAAACATGCATATTCATTTGAATTTGGGCACACGTGTAATGTTATATAGTCTATCAATATTGGTGATCCATAGATTCTTCAATTACAAACAATGCATGGTTTATATGCAATTAATGTCTAAATGGAATTACACTATATGTTGTGTGTGTGAAACACATTATACATGTTTGAGAAGTAAAAAAAAACCCGCATGAAACACACATTAATTGGAGACAGTTAGCGAGGAATGCATACATTGGATTTCAACATAAAGTGGTTTCAAATATTTGAAAATCCAAATTGATGGATACAACCTTATGAATCTGAGATCATGCCATTTGTAAACCATATTTATGTATAAATGGTGTTGTGCTTTTGAAAGTATATATATATATAAAATGATGTATATAGAATGTAATTCCAATTGAAAATGGATCCCGCCCGGAAAAAAAATAGAATACAAACGGGATTCGAATTGAATTGGCACGGTAAATGTGTACTCTGCAAAATTTGAACAAAGCGGGGAAAGTCGCAGTAACCGCCCGGAACCAAAATCTGCAAGATGGAAATCACTGCTGCCTATCCCTGCCACGCAAAGCCTATATGCTGGATTTCTATAGGTTTCGATAGGGGTAGGTTTGTAATTTCACCCACACGTGACGTTACCGCCTCTCACCCGGATTCATACATGGTGGGCGCCAAAACACAGTGTGTCCTCAGATGAAATCGACTCCCTCCCCGATTCATATTCATACACGGTGGGCGCCAAAAACAAACTCTCGTCGACAAATATTCGGTGTATGCGAGATTACCGTCCTATCCCCGACCGACTAGTGTTGCTGTGATGTAGTAGAAATTTGAAACGGGGGCTAAGTTTGTAAATTTCCTCGCATTTGAGACAAGCGTGCCCTGAATACATGGTTCCCCCTTCCTCTCTACCTCCCTTTTCCCCATTCGTACTCCGTGGGCACCAAAACACCCTCTCCACCCCACTCTCCTGCGTCCGCCGCCGTCCGCCACCCCATCCACCGCCGTCCTCCTCCACCATGCCGGAGCTGATACCCTGACACCACCGTCCATTACAAGATATCGACCTCTCTCATCCACGGCTTCGGACCGGGATCCCTGCATCCCATCCTCTCGCTTCATCCCCGCCGTCGTCCACCTTGCCGGCGCCGCTCCTATGACCGTCTCGTCCACCGCGCCCCGCCGCCACCATCTACCATCCTAGATCTGCTTCCACGCTGCTGACAGCCATCGCTACCACAGCACGGTCAAATTCTCAGCAGATGCCTACACGGCACCGCACCAGAGGCGGTACTCTTTCGTATCTGCTCAACTTCTTTATCGTAGCAAGAAAATAGATCGCCACTGCTTTACTCTGATTTCTTGTCTTGGTTGCGAAGTTGCCTTTGTCCGGTTTGCACCTTCAGATCCGCCATGGCATGCTCAACACCATACTCGCAATGCTTATGGTTTTCCCCTTTTATATTCCACACTAGTTAAATCATAGTAGACTAAATTTCAGACGATTTTTCAGAGCTCGCCAGAGTTCGTTGGTGCGATCGAAGGGGCTTGGGTGGTTGTGGGGCCTCACCAAACGAAGAAAACTCGACGCGGGTGGGGGTTGGGGTGGGGTGGGGGTGGGGTGGCGGAGGAACAGAGGCGATGGGGGCCGGTGGTCCGGCCGGCGGCCCGTGCGGTGTTCTATATGGGAAGAATCAGAGACGAGGAAGAAGAAGGGTTAGGAGACGTAGGATCTTCATCCAACCGCCTGAAATGGTCGAGAGACAGCTAGGAGTTGCATTCTTAATGCGCTCTGGTTCATCATGTGTGGGCACTGCGCAACCAACATTTTATTATCCAAAATCTGCTTGCTCTTCTTTACCATGTTCCTCTTCCGTTCTTCTTTAATATGTACTCTCTCCGTTCCTAAATACAAGTCTTTGTATAGATTCCACCATGGACTACATATGGAGCAAAATGAGTGAATCTACACTCTAAAATGTACCTGGATACATCTGTATGTGATCAATAGTGGAAATCTCTACCAAGACTTATATTTTGGAACGGAGGGAGTATGATAGTAGTACAGTATGTTCCTTGTACTGAAGATGAGCAGAGACATTTGCAGTGTAGAGGTCTATACAGTCGGTTGTGATGGACACTTTGAGCCTCTTTGATTCGTAGGATCTTGTAAACATAGGAATAGGATTTGTAGTGGCCTGCCCACTTGAATCCTATAAGAATAGCAAGGAAATGCGGGGAGTTGTGTCGCCTTTGAGAGATACATTGATATTAACAGTACCGCACCTTCACTTGAAGGGAGCTGGTATCCGAAGCCTTTCTAGCCGTACCGGCAATACTAGCACATATATTCCAGCAAGTTCCACTTTGCTGATTTTACTCTGATGCTTAAGGTTTTCCCGTTATATCTACACTATGATCTGTGTAGCTGCTTTGTGTCGCACTAGCAGCAGTCCACTCTTGAAGCTAAACACTGCAACAACTTACAAAATTGGCACCAAGGCATTGAGTGCCATTCTGGATGCAATGAAACTCATATGCTCCCCACCTGTTGATTCTTGTTCAGAATATCATCCTAATGACTATTCTAACCTCGAGGAGTCAAAGGCAGTTGGCCTGTCCTGTTCACCCATCAAGGTGCCTGTTCTAATTTGGCAATGTTTTATTGATTGCGGGTATCTTGCATATGTTGTCTTGCATTTCTTCTACTTTGTTGCACTGCCATCTGCTTAGTTTACTCATCATATATGTCGAGATACCATGCCCATCCATTATCAATACATATTCCATCTGTCATCATACCATGTTTTCCACTCAAATGTTGTTCTTGTGCATCAGATATCAAAAAGGAAGAGGGTGATTGCCGAACCTGAAGGAGCACCAGCAAAGTCCTTGAAAACGTGGTGGTGCTGGAGAAATCAGACAGCACCCCACTTATATTGGTTGTACAACCAGTGACACAAAACGTAGGACCGACTCCAGCAGACTGTACCCATACTTCACTGGCCACACCACTAGCCCCACCACACAGGACCTGCACTCCAACAAAAGGTATACCGATTTCATTTGCCATAGCACCAGGTGTACCATAGAAAAATCCCACTCCAGCAAAAAGTACAACAAGTCCACCGGCCGAAGACCTATCACAACTGTAGAGACGGCCAATTCCTGCAGATTGGAACCCCATTCCATTTATTCCCAGTTTAAAAGACAATGCTCTCAATGTTGTTAGGGACTACGAGCATATATTCCCATCCTGGGAAGATTATTGTGAAGACAAACACCATTTTCACATCTTCCTGTCCAACTTATGTGTAAGTGCTATTATTCATGGCTATTATTTTCCTGTTTTCTGCTGATTGAACACATCAATGATTTACATTACATTGTTGTAACTAGGCGAGGGTCAATCTGGATAGTCATGACGAGCAAAGCTTGCTTGTGCTTTTCAAGGAAGCATTGCAGCAGTATCGGTGTTACCTGAGGAAATTACACTTTGATGGCAAGTCTATAAACGAATTTCCGATGAAGTCTCCTGTGCTAAATTTAGAATACATTGAATGGAAAAAACCTTGTTATGCACTGGTCTCGTTCCCAGAATGAGGTACTGTCTATGAAATCACATGCCAATTTGAACTTCTACTTTTCCACATGTGCCTTATGGATCTTTTTTGCAGGAAATCTGCTCGAAGAAGAATTCTGGTTTGACAAGAATGACAGGATATCGCAAATATGCTGCCCGCTGCTTTGCTCTTGTTAGTACCTGTTGTCCTGTATCACTGTACTTGCATACATACCTAGTTCATTATGTGACAGCAGTATGCATGATAGCTCGCTTATCAATTGTTCGCTCCAAATTATCTGATCTGTATGAATGGTTACATTAGTGTAGAATATATCCAATGCCAATGTTTTTTTAGCTCTGCATTGTTCTTGTAAGTACATGTTGTCCTTTATCAGTGTACTTATAATGACAGGTAGTTGTTCATGTACCATCACTCTACAGCTTATTTTCCTTTGTCCTCCATTTTCTACACATCAGATCTATATTTACTCATACCATAAGGTTGGTACTGAAGAAGTATAGCTGTGCATTGCTCTTGGCTGTACCTTTTGCCTGTATCGCTGCACTTACATTTATAGCTACTTGGTTATGTAGCATCACTCTTCATCTTATCTTAAATATTCTCCATTTTTTCGTATATTATCACATCTATATTTACTCTTAACAAAATGTAGAATAAAGGCAATGCTTTTGAAGAAGATTCTGTGGTAAAATTCTTGAATTGCCCTCACATCAGCATGGACAAGGCCTTTATAGAGCCTGTCTTCACCAATAATGTAATTTTGTCCATCTCAGGCCTTCAAACTTTGTTGTATATATTTGGTTAGGCATGACTGCAACAACTGTTTATTTTTGGTGTTTGCATCAAATTTCTTGTTTAAAGTTTATTATATGTAGTTCATAAACAAAAGTTCGTCGTTTCTCAATTTAAGTTTTCAGTTGTACAACCAAGTTCCTTCTTCATACCATGTAAATTAAACTATACAGAGCAAGTGATCTTCTTTTGCACTGCATCTATGCTTTTGTTCTTCATCTGTAATCCAGTGGTGTGGTGAACCTACCCACGACAACACAATGTCATATTCTGCAATGTCTTAACTATGAAAAATGTCATATCATTCTACTATTATTTAAACCGTCTCTGTCGGGGGTTTGGTGCGACATATGCCAAAGGATGGCTTATCATGGTGGGGGCGAGTAGAATGTCGCCGGTGCCTGGAAACGGGATGAGGCAAAGGCATGCACGCCGGCGAATCTTACCCAGCTTCAGGGCTCTCCGGGGAGATAATACCCCTACTGCTGCTCTGCGGGGTCTCCACATGATCACTATGGCAAGTGTTTACCCGGTTGCTCCTTGAGCTGTTTTCTGGTGGTAGGAGAGGGCAAGGCTAGCTCTCTCCCTTCTATATGATCTGGTCTAGAGCTAATGGATTCCAACCCTTTGCATGGGTGCCCTGGGGGGTTTATATAGGCCTACCCCCTAGGGGTACAATGGTAATCCGGCTGGATGTGGGCCCAGCCGTCAGTGCCTCTCGCCTCTGTCTTCTCTGCCGACCGCAGGGGCCCGCTGACTGGTGGGCCCCGCCGACTGGCCTAGTACAGAGCCGACAGGCCGCGTCCGCCGCGGGCGGGTCTTACCGGCTGCTAATTACTGTAGCCGTGCTTCTGATGACATGGGCTTGATCATGAGGTCGTGGCAACAGCCCCGCCGCCCGGCGGGCGATCACTGTCGCCACTCCCTATCACATCTTGATTAATGGCACGTGGGCCCCAGGGGAGGGCTCGGCTGACTCCCCCGGGCTGACTCCCGACGGGTCCGACTGGTGGTCCTCTTGTCGTCTCCTGGGGTCTCACCGACTGGTGGGACCTGCTGCCTCTAGGCCGTACAGACAAGCCGTCGTGGGTGCAGGATTCGGTCCTGCGGTGCTGATGTCAGGGTCGGCATGGCAACAATGCCACGCCGCACAGAGATCTTCCGGGGTACGGTGTGCTGTGGCCATGCCTGCCCTTGGTAAGGGGCAGGAGCGGGCTTCTTTGTTTCCATTCCCCTCCCCCGTCCCAATTGATGAGATCGTGAGGGGTGTTGGAGTCGCAGGCCGACTCCCCAAAGCCGGCTTCTCTGGAAGTTGCTAGTCAGGAGTCGGCTTTCCCTGAAGTCGTCCCTGGGACTCGCTCGTGGGTGGTCAGTCGGCTGTCTTGCCGTTGACGTCCTGAAGGCGGCTCTTCGTCCTAGGGTCTTGAGGGGCGCAGCCTGCCCCAATGTCTTGAAAGGTTCTGGGGCTCGGGTTGGCCTACCCGTGGCCCATTACTCTGACAGTCTCTTTATTTGCCAATCTGAAATGCTATAAATTGATAGCACACTAACCATTGATACTTATGAGTTCTTGGTCTGTAATCTAGTGGTGTCGTGAAGCTGCCAACTCCTTCACAATGTCATTTCCTGCCATGTCTTGACCTGAACAATACCATATTGTGTTAATGCAAATTTAAACTGTGCCACTTTATTCATCAGTAAGAAATGTGATGAATTGTCAGCACTGATACTTTTATGTGCAAAACCTGTCATCTGTCTGCTTGTTTATCTTTCAGAGTGAGGAAGATATAAGTGTTGAACAAGCGCAGTCTCATCATCTTGCTCAGTTGCTTGCACTGCAGCTCCCCAGTAGGGCTAACATTTCTTGAACTCTCTTGAACTGCTATCGGTTTTGTATATTATTTTGTCGGCGTGTTTATTTGCACTGGTGGCGATCTTTGATGCCCAGGGTATGTAATCTGCTGTCTGCTTGTGCTTTATTATCATAGTGGCGAACTTTGATGCCCAGTGGATGTAATATGCCACAATTTCTTTATTGTATAGTATTGGTTTTTTCTTATTCACGATGCTGAAGTTGTTTTACTGTATATATATCCTGTCTTCGCAGTAAACCGGCCAAACCATAAAATTACGGTACATAATCGGGCCGTCATGCAATCACGATGTAGGTTGGGCCTGAAATTTGCCGATCAGCTCACGGGCCGGCAGCAGCCCGAAATGAACCACGGCCCATGATTGTGCGAATCAAATCACGGGCTTTTAACAGGCCAAAAAATTGTCTCGGTCCTTGTTTGGCCCAATCAGATATCGACTGCGAGCAGGCCGGATGCAAACCGGGCCGTAGTTAGGCCCAACTATATGACGGGCTTTTAACATGCTGAAATTAATATAGGGCCGAAATGTTAAATGGGCCCTTAACAGGCCAAAACTAATATCAGGCCGAATTACTAAGTGGGCCTTTAGCAAGTGGGCCCAAAAGCATAGTGTCCAATTGACGGGCCGAATCTGATACGGGCCATAATTAGGCCCAAAACCTCTTAAAGGACCGGACCTGATCTGGGCCGTAATTTGGCCCAGAATGTGGTAGGATTTTAACGGGCCGGATCTCATATGGGCCACTATTAGGCCCGGATTGTGGCAGGCCATTAATAGACCGTATCAAATGTGGGCCAGCATTTGGCCCAAAACATGGCAGCCAGTTAACGGGCCGGCCTGCTAAGGTCCTCAAAATCTTGTGGGCCTACAGCTGGGCGGCCCATTAATGTCGGCGAAATCTCGTGGGCCTTTAGCTGGGCCATCCCATTATGATCCGCAAAAATTTTGTGGGCCTTTACCTCGGCCGGCCTATTATGGCACACAAAAATCTTGTGGGCCTTTACGTGGGCCGGCCCATTATGGCTCACGAAATCTTGTGGGCCTTTAGCTGGGCCAGCCCATTATGGTCCGCAAAATCTCATGGGCCTTTAGCTGGGCCGGCCCATTATGGTCCACAAAATCTTGTGGGCCTTTAGTTGGGCCGGCCCATTTAAACTTGTTGGGCCGTGCCACGTGTCGACGTATCATCGGCGCCTTCTGTCCAGTGAGTGGATGACATCTGTCCCGACGATGAGCCCACACGTGTTTCCTCTAGCCAATGATGATTTTACACGTGGAAAATCCCCATTGGTCGGGGCTGTTAACGGGTTATTGGAATCAAAACCTGACCCGATAGCTTAACGGCGTTCCGTTACGGTGGATGCCACGTGTCGGTCACCCTTGACGAAAGCACTTCTGTGATGCGCGGTTTATCATCATGGAAGTGGACACTTCCGTGATGATAATTTTGGTAATGTCATGGAACACTTCTACGATGGCACAGGTATGACTATCTTGATTCTGTCATAAATTTGTCATGGATGTACATGCAAGACAAAAAAGCGACCTACTGTGACAATCACATAGCATCACGGAAGTGTATTTTTTTGTAGTGGGTGGCCGCGTGCCCCCTCCTAAGGAATCCGAATAGGACAAGGTGGAGGGGGAGGCACCCCCTTCCCTTTCCCTCTCCCCTCCTTCCTATTCCCTTTGGTGGAGAAAGGAAAGGGGGGCGAATCCTACTTGGACTAGGAGTCCAAGTAGGATTTCCCCCATGGCGCGCCCCTCCTAGCTGCCGGCCTCCTCCCCCCCTTTATATACGGGGGCGGGGGGCACCCCAAAAGACACCAAGAAATCTCTTAGCCATGTGCGGAGCCCCCCTCCACAGTTTACTCCTCCGGTCATAGCATTGTAGTGCTTAGGCGAAGCCCTGCGCGGATCACATCACCATCACCGTCACCACGTCGTCGTGCTGTCGGATCTCTCCCTCGACCCTCTACTGGATCAAGAGCTCAAGGGGCGTCATCGAGCTGAACGTGTGCTGAACATGGAGGTGTCATACGTTCAATACTTGGATCGGCTGGATCACGAAGACGTTTGACTACATCAACCGCGTTAACCTAACGCTTCCGCTTTCGGTCTACGAGGGTACATGGACACACTCTCCCCCTCTTGTTGCTATGCATCTCCTAGATAGATCTTGCGTGATCGTAGGATTTTTTTTGAAATTGCATGCTACGTTCCCCAACAAGATGACCCTTCAATCCCATCAAAGAGCACTTGCCAACCTTCTGTTGCCTATTGATTTCACTTTGGAATTTTCGAGAGGTTTGAATCGGTCTCATCGAAGTATGGAGAGTGATCAGTTCATCACCCATTGGACCCACTGAGTTGTTCCACTGGGTCTCACTGAAAATCCTAAAGCTCAAACCTTTTGTATTAGTCAGTCTCACAGAATGATTTCACTCAGCCCCACTGAATAGTGCATAATGTAACGTTTAGATTTTTGGTGCTGCCTATATATACCCCCACCCATTCCACCAACTCTCGGAGAGCAATCCCGACGAAAGTACTAGTTCCCATATCCACTTTTTGAGAGAGAACCACTTGCACTTTTGTTGAAATCTACGAGATTCCACTCCAAACTTTTATCTTTGATTTCTAGCCACCTTGATACGTCTCCAATGTATCTATAATTTTTTATTATTCCATGCTATTATATTATCTGTTTTGGATGTTTTATATGCATTAATATGCTATTTTGTATTAGTTTTGGGACTAACCTATTAACCTAGAGCCCAGTGCCAGTGCCAGTTTCTGTTTTTCCTTGTTTTTGAGTTTCATAGAAAAGGAATATCAAATGGAGTCCAAACCAAATAAAACTTTCACGATGATTTTTCTTGGACCAGAAGACACCCGTAGGACTTGGAGTTCAAGTCAGAAGACCCATGAGACGGCGGCAAGCCACAGGGGCGTGCCCTAGGGGGGCCTGGCTTGTGGCCCCCTCGGGTGTCCACCAACCTACTTCTTCATCCTATAAATTCACACATATTCCCAAACCCTCAAAACAAGCCACAGAAATACTTTTCCGCCACCACAACCTTCTGTTGCAAGTCCCATCTTGTGGCCTTTTCCGATGATCTGCCGGAGGGGGATGTCGGTGTCAAAACCGGTGGATCTCGGGTAGGGGGTCCCGAACTGTGCGTCTAGGCCGGATGGTAACAGGAGGCAAGGGACACGAAGTTTTACCCAGGTTCGGGCCCTCTCGATGGAGGTAAAACCCTACGTCCTGCTTGATTAATATTGATGATATGGGTAGTACAAGAGTTGATCTACCACGAGATCGAGGAGGCTAAACCCTAGAAGCTAGCCTATGGTATGATTGTTGATGTGTACGTTGTCCTACGGACTAAAACCCTCCGGTTTATATAGACACCGGAGAGGGTTAGGGTTACACAAAGTCGGTTACGATGGTAGGAGATCTTCATATCCGTATCGCCAAGCTTGCCTTCCACGCCAAGGAAAGTCCCTTCCGAACACGGGACGGAGTCTTCAATCTTGTATCTTCATAGTCCAGGAGTCCGGCTGAAGTTATAGTCCGGCTATCCGAACACCCCCTAATCCAGGACTCCCTCAGTAGCCCCTGAACCAGGCTTCAATGACGACGAGTCCGGCGCGCAGATTGTCTTCGGCATTGCTAGGCGGGTTCCTCCTCCAAGTACTTCATAGAAGATTTTGAACACAAAGATAGTGTTCGGCTCTACAAAATAAGTTTCCACATATTGCCATAGAGAGAATAATATTTACACAAATCTAATCTGCTGATGTATTCCGTAGTGTGACACACCACGGCCAAGCCTTTATCCGAGTCGTTTTATTATCCCACCTCAGCGCGTCACGCGAGGCGGTTTCCTTGGAACGTCTTGTTAAAGCAGAGATCGTGTCCCCTTATCCCGGGATTCTCATCAATACGGGCGTGGGTAACCCAACCACGCCATTGATTATGGCGCTTGGAGATAAGCGAGTTTTACCGGGCTGGTGGGGACATGTAGTTGCGTCCACCCATATAAGGGGATAGGAATCCACCTTTTTACCTATGCGTTCTTCCTCCTTCGCCTATCCATTCTTGCGCACTCGAGCTCCAGCGCCCAAGTCCGCACTCCCCACCTCAACCTTCTCCAGCCATGTCCGGAGCGGGAGGCAAGTGGATGGTCTCCTTCGTCACGGAGGGACATATCAAAAAGCTGAGGAAGGCTAGATACCTGTCTAATGACATCGCGTACCGGCTCCTCGAAACGGGGCAGCTCATCTCCACCCCTAGGCCCCATGAGAGGATGGTGTTCCTCCCCCATTTCCTCCGCGGACTGGGCTTCTCTCTCCACCCATTTGTCCGGGGGCTCATGTTCTACTATGGCCTGGATTTCCACGATCTGGCCCCGAACTTCGTCCTCAACATCTCGGCGTTTATCGTCGTGTGCGAGGCCTTCCTCCGCATCCGCCCCCATTTCAGCCTATGGCTCAAGACTTTCAACGTCAAGCCGAAGGTGGTGCGCGGCAACCAGGTGGAGTGCGGAGGCACCATGGTGGGCAAGATGGACAACATCCTATGGCTCGAGGGCTCCTTTGTGGAGACCCTGAAGGGGTGGCAATCGGAGTGGTTTTACATCACCGAGCCGCGCGACACCGAATGGGTCGCACCCCCCGAGTTTCGATCCGGACCCCCCACGCGGCTCACCTCCTAGAAGGAGACAGGCTTGTCTTGGGGTAAAAAAGGAGAGCTGACCGGACTCCAAACATGCATCCAAACCCTGGCAGACAAGAAGCTCAAACTTGTCAATGTAGTCCAGGTTATGCTCATCCGCTTGATCCTCCCGTGTCAACAACGGGCTTTCAACCTGTGGAAGTTCGACCCAGCGCGGCACCAAACTCTGAGTAGGCTCTTCGACATGATGTACAAAGATGCCTGGAAGGTGCTTTTCAAGGGCGCCGAGGCTCCCGCATCCGCTACGGAGGATTGCGGACTCAGTGCGCAGCGTCACGCTCTCGCGGTAAGCTATATTTTCCTTTTACAGGGTATCAGTTTTTCATAGTTTAACTCCATGCAAGATCTAAGCTCCCTTACCTTTGACAGGATTGGCAGGTGACGTCCGGACAGATCAGCTGTCCGGCTCCTTTGCCCGAAGGCCCAGCGGACGCTCGCTTGGCGAAGCTGCTGGTTCCGGCACCCTATGTGGTGCCGGAGAAGAAGGCCGCAAAAAAGGCCGCGGGGACTTGAAAGAGTGCCCGGCGCCAAGAGGTGTCAGATCCATCATCTCATGGTTCCGATGCGCATTCCTCCCGTGAAGACGAGGAGGAAGAAGAGGAGAACTCTCCCCCTCTAGCGGGAGGATTGAAGAAAAGGAAGGCCGCCCTCTCTGGGGAGGCCAGAGGGTCCAAGAAGGGGAAAACCCTTCCTCTGGACTACTCCACTGACGCCGACGGCGGAGAGGAGTGGCAGCCTAGGGCCAAGCCCCTGGCAAAATCGTAAGTATCCGAATACCAGAGTAATTCATAGTATTCATTTATTGCACATCTTTCCCTTACGTCGAATATGTTTATGCAGCCCACCCAAAGACCGGCTCGACGCGTCGTCGAGCGGCTCACTGGACTCGTCAGATGTGAACTCGCTTCCGACAGCTTCCTCCCCCCGCCCTACGTACGACACCGAAGTGTTGTCCCAACAGATTCCAAGCCGGGAGGAGGTGGTCCTGGAGGCGCCGCAAGGCGACCTCTCAGACTCCAGGAATAAAGGGGATGAAACCCCCTAGGGCTCCAAGTCCGGCTCTAGGCCGGACACCGCTCCGGAACCTTCAAAGGTTCCAGAGTCCGGCGGGCGACCTCCTTCCAAGAGGAGCAAGTCCGCTGTGCCGGCGGCCCCCGTCCAACCGGAGGCGCCGGACAATATGTTGGAGGCGCTCCAAGGTGCCTCCATCGACGAGGGGCACCGCACTATTATGAGTGCAGTGGTCCAGAAGGTTCAGTCCGCCAAGAGCGGACTGACTGAAGCTCGTACTAGCCTTTTGACAGGCTTTGAGGTAAGTAAAGAATGTGTAAATAATAGTACCGCATAGACAGTAGCCCCTGATGCTCTGTTTGGCGTTCGGGAAGAAAAGCCGAATAGAGGATCAACTATAATTCGCAGGAGTCTAACAAAAATGAGTCAATATGCATATGCAGGCTTTCGTGCTTGCGTCCGCCGCACTGACTGCGGAGGTGGACACGCTAAAGCAGAACTTCGAGTGGTCCGAGCAAGAGCTCGGTCATGCCAAGAAGCAGCTCGAGGACAATGAAGGTAAGAAATACCTTGTTTTTAAATATATATAAAAAGGTGCAATTGCAAAGAATGACAGGATTATCGTGCCTATTTTAGGGGCCACGTCTGAAGTGGCGACCCTTAAGCAAGCGTTGGTCAAGGCCGAGAAGAGGGCGGCCTTGGAGCGCACCGAGCGGGAGAAGTATGAGGCCGAGGTTGGCAAGGTGCGGCAAGAGCTCCAGGCTCTTGTGGAAAAACATGAGAGTTTGGAGCTTAACTCAAAGGCGCGAGCTCCGAGCTCGCGGTGGCTATTGAAAATGCCAAGTCTGCCAAGGCCGAATCCTAGAAGACCCTCTAGGAGATGGATGAGGTGAAGAAGATAGCGGCGGGTAAGGCATTCTTTATGCAAAGCAAACACATAAGCACGAGTTACTTGTTACTTACCCGAATCCGAAGCTCTCCAGGAGCGTTCGCAGATCTTCCCCGGAGTGTATCCGATGCCGCCGCATTCTATCGAGCCGAGGAGGGCAGCTCGACAGAGAAGGTGTTCTGGTCTCAGTATGCTGAGGCCGGACACCCCGTGCCCCTGAGCAACCAGCTGAAACAACTGGTCGAGCTCCACAAGGCTGCCGAACAGGCCACGAAGGGCCTCATTGTTCGGCTGTGGCCTGGAGGGGCTCTGCCTGGGAGCTATTTCGGGCTGGTGCGGTGGTTGGTGGAGGCATGTCCAAGGCTCGAAGTCATCAAGCGCTCCGTCTGCATTGAAGGTGCCCGTAGGGCCCTTGCCCGTGCTAAGGTGCACTGGGGCAAGCTGGATGCTGAGAAGCTGGTGAAGGACGGGCCACCACCGGGGAAGAGCATTGCAAGCCCGAGAATTACTATAAGGATGTTCTGAAGGGTGCCTGCCTTGTGGCGGATGAATGTTCTAGGGATGTAATTTTTGATTGAAACTTGCTCGTTTTGTCTTGTGCGTTGAAAACTTGTTCATATGCGCTAAGCAATGCTGTTTGGAATTTAAAATATTACCTTTTGTGCGGCTGTTTATCAATTCTGAGAGATGGCAAGTCGTCGGCTTCTGCCACCGTGCCACTGGTGCTGGGGAGTTCGGGGATAAACCTGAGCGCTCTTTTTCCCATGTTTGGGTCCTTCGAAGGAGGCGCTCAGCCCAACGAACGAGGCAATCGAACTATAATGCGTGAACACTCTCACTTAGCCATAGAATTCTATAATTTTAAATTTCGGCGAAGCCCCTGTTATTCGGAAGACCGAGTTCGGGGCGCCATCCACGCCTTGGCCGGACAGAGCCGGCTCCTCACCCTAAGCGGCATAAGTCTTTAGGGACTCGAAAAACCTCTCGAATAGCGACCAGCTCTCGCCTCATCATGACAGTCAGTTTTAGCTTTCTCCACTAAGGTGCTCGACCCAGCTCAACTGGGGCACAATCGTAGTGGTTCTCCTAGTGCTACCTTAGCCGATATAGCGGAACGTAAGGCACCAAAACACAGGAGCCAGGCAAATCCAACTATTGACCCAAGACATGATTCGGAGCCGATGCATATAATGCTATAACTTCGGGGTGCCGCACTTGTTAAAGTGTTCGGACTTCTCACACCATATTGAGGGGTACTAAAGCCCCTGGCGTATTTTGGCTGTACCAACGTGTATCGGTGCAACATGTCATTAAGGAACATATGTAAAGAAAAAAGGTAATGCAAAAATAGACGAAAGCTATGCATTGTTTATTAAAAAGGGGTGTGATCAAAGCAGAACGATACAAATAATGTGATAAGTGGAAGGTTGGACTAGTTAACATGTCCGTTCCAGGGGCAAGCTGCGGAATAGTACGCGGAATGGGTATACTGCTCGTGATAGAGACCACCTGAGAGTTCCGTAATGCGGCATGGCTTGTCTGCTTCCCTGGTTCTTGCATCGTTTGTGCGGCAATTGAACTGCCGAACAGGCCTTCCAAAGGATGGAGTCCTGAAAGTAAGAGAAAATTAAAAAAATCGGCAGCCCCTGGTACGGTTTAAGCCGTATTTTTGGGCGTGCCGTGATGGTGCCCCTTCCCCTGTACCCATGGTATCTCTAGAGCGTAGTTATGTACGCGAAGTACTGGCGTCGCCTTTTTGCGAGGGTTGGGGTTGGGGCCGCATTGCTACGCCTGCTCGGATCATGCCAGGCGGTCTTGTTGTAGGTTACTCCGGGCGCGCTTGACGGTGTCCGGTTGTTTAGTGGACGGACTGGAGAACTGCTTTGAGAGTCTGCTTTGTACTTCCGCTGCAAGGGCCGCCGTGTGCTCCTCCGTTCGGAGGGAGCGTTCGGTGTTTCCATTGACTGTAATTACTCCTCGAGGGCCTGGCATCTTGAGCTTAAGGTATGCGTAGTGCGGTACCGCATTGAACTGAGCGAATGCGGTTCGCCCGAGCAGTGCGTGATAACCACTGTGAAACGGGACTATGTCGAAGATTAACTCCTCGCTTCAGAAATTATCCGAAGATCCGAAGATCACTTCAAGTGTGACTAAGCCTGTACAATTGGCCTCTACACCTAGTATTACGCCTTTAAAGGTCGTTTTGGTGGGCTTAATCCTTGAGGGATCTATGCCCATTTTCCGCACTGTATCCTGGTAAAGCAGGTTCAGGCTGCTGCCGCCGTCCATAAGGACTCTAGTGAGATGAAATCCGTCAATAATTGGGTCTAGGACCAATGCAGCGAATCCGCCATGACGGATGCTAGTGGGATGGTCCCTTCGATCAAAGGTGATCGGGCAGGAGGACCATGGGTTGAAGTTTGGGGCGACTGGCTCTACCGCGTATACGTCCCTTAACGTGCGCTTCCGCTCCCTTTTGGCGACGTGGGTTGCGTATATCATGTTCACCGTCCGCACTTGTGCGGGAAAATCCTTCTGTCCACTGTTGTTCGGCGGCCAGGGCTCCTCGTCGTCATCGCTATGCAGCCCCTTGTCTTCATTTTCAGCGTTTAACTTGCCTACCTGCTTGAACACCCAACAATCCCTGTTGGTGTGATTGGCCGGCTTTTCGGGGGTGCCATGTATCTGGCACAAGAGGTCGAGTATTTGGTCCAAACTGGACGGGCCCCTGGGATTCCTTTTGAATGGCTTTTTCCGCTGACCGGATTCAGAGCCTCTGAATCCGGCATTAACTGCCGTATCCTCAGCATTGTCGCCGTTAATGCGGCGCTTCTACTTGTTGCGACGCGACCTACCACCATTGTCCCTGGTGTCCGAATTACCAGGGTTCTTGGTCATATTGTTGCTACGAGCAAGCCAGCTGTCTTCTTTCGCACAAAAGCGGGTCATGAGTGTCGTGAGTGCTGCCATAGATTTCGGCTTTTCCTGTCCAAGGTGCCGGGCCGGCCACTCGTCACGGATATTGTGCTTGAAGGCTGCTAGGGCCTCAGCGTCCGGACAGTCGACTATTTGATTTTTCTTTGTTAGGAACCGTGTCCAGAATTGCCTGGTCGATTCCTCTGGCTGCTGAATTACGTGACTTAGGTCATCGGTGTCTGGGGTCGCACATAAGGGCCCTGGAAATTGTCGAGGAATGCGGCTTCCAGGTCCTCCCAACAACTGATTGATCCTGTTGGCAAGCTGTTAAGCCAATGCCGAGCTGGTCCTTTAAGCTTGAGTGGGAGGTATTTGATGGCGTGGAAATCATCGCCGCGGGCCATGTGGATATGAAGGAGATAATCCTCGATCCATACCGCAGGATCTGTTGTGCCATCATATGATTCGATGTTTACGGGTTTGAAACCCTCGGGGATTTGATGAACCATTATTTAGTCTGTGAAGCATAGTGGGTGTGCGGCGCCTCTGTACTGGGCGATATCATGACGTAGCTCCAATGAGCTGTGTTCGGCCCTGCCAAATTTGTGGTCGGCATGACGGTTACCGTCTCGAGCTGTGGGGCGCCCACGTGATCCGTAGATCGATCGTGTTTTCCTTGACTTGTCCTCCAACATGTCTCGTAAGTCCGGCGCATATTCCCGTGCCTTGGTACGGGGTACGGCTTGAGTGGAGGGCCGGGACGCCTCTCTGTCACGGCCACGAGGTGGTCGGTCGGCCGCATCAAGTGCTTCCTCCTCTAATCGGGGTAGCAACCTGCGCTTTGGGTAGCTCTTGGAGGGGCGTTCGAGTTTATGCTCTTCGGCCGCAAGGACTTTAGTCCATCTGTCGACCAGCAAATCTTGATCAGCTCTAAGCTGTTGCTGTTTTTTCTTGAGGCTTCTTGTCGTGGCCATAAGCCTGCGTTGAAAACGCTCTTGCTCGACGGGATCCTCTGGCACGATGAATTCGTCGTCGTCGAGGCTTGCCTCGTCTTCGGAGGGAGGCATATAATTATCGTCCTCGACCTCTCTGTCTGCCGCTCTCTCATGAGGGCTGGTTTCTCCATCCTCCTGTGCTAAGTCTTGCAGGAGGGGGTTTTCTTCGGCACTTTCCGGAGTATTATTATCTCCCGTGCTGGAATCGCCGTATTTGTGTTGGCGGGATTTTGAGCGGCGCCGCTGACGCCCGTGCTTAGGCTGTTTCTTGGAGGGGTCATCCTCCGCTGTTCCGTCGCCATTTCCCTCTTTTGGGGTGTCCACCATGTATATGTCATATGACGAGGTGGCTTTCCAGGGCCTAGTAGGCGCTGGTTCTTCATCATCTCCTTCATCGGCGTCCATACCGTCGATGTCTTTGGAGTCGAAGTCGAGCATGTCGGTTAAGTCATCGACGGTGGCTACAAAGTGGGTGGTGGGTGGGCTTTGAATTTCTTCATTGTCCGTACCCCAACCTTGCTGACCGTAGTCCGGCCAGGGCTCTCCTGATAAAGAGAGAGACTTCTGTGACTTCAGGATATCGCGGAAAGGCGAGTGCTGAAAGATGTCCGCGGCAGTGAACTCCATGATCGGCGCCCAATCGGATTCGATCGGCAGGGGCGCGGAGGGTTCGGAGTCCGGAGAGGAGTCCCGCTCCTTGGAGCCACGAGTCTCACGGAGTGCGGGGCTGGTGTTTGGCTCAATTGCTATTGGGATTGCAGCCCCTGAGGCGGCGTCCAACCACCCACCCTCGATCGGCGCGGTTGGCTCCGAATTAACGGTCAGAGCCGATGCGGGTGCGGCCTCCAGGGTACTGTTCGGCGGCAGAGCTAGATCATGCTCGTCGTGACAGTGCGGCGCGCTCGGCAGTGGCTCGAATCCGTCGAAGATCAAGTCCCCGCGGATGTCAGCCGTGTAGTTTAAACTTCCAAATCTGACCTGACGGCCAGGGGCGTAGGTTTCGATCTGATCCAGATGGCCAAGCGAATTGGCCCACAGTGCGAAGCCGCCGAAGACGAAGATCTGTCCGGGGAGGAAGGTCTCACCCTGGACTGCATCGCTATCGATGATCGTAGGAGCCATCGAGCCTAACGGCGACGACACAGAGGAACTCTCAATGAAAGCACCAATGTCGGTGTCATAACCGGCGGATCTCGGGTAGGGTGTCCTGTACTGTGTGTCTAGGCCGGATGGTAACAGGAGGCAAGGGACATGAAGTTTTACCCAGGTTCGGGCCCTCTCGATGGAGGTAAAACCCTACGTCCTGCTTGATTAATATTGATGATATGGGTAGTACAAGAGTTGATCTACCACGAGATCGAGGAGGCTAAACCCTAGAGGCTAGCCTATGGTATGATTGTTGATGTGTACGTTGTCCTACGGACTAAAACCCTCCGGTTTATATAGACACCGGAGAGGGTTAGGGTTACACAAAGTCGGTTACGATGGTAGGAGATCTTCATATCCGTATTGCCAAGCTTGCTTTCCACGCCAAGGAAAGTCCCTTCCGGACATGGGACAGAGTCTTTAATCTTGTATCTTCATAGTCCAGGAGTCCGGCTATCCGAACACCCCCTAATCCAGGACTCCCTCAGGGGGATTCGATCATGGAGGGCATATAAATCAACCCTATTGCCCTTCCGATGAAGCGTGAGTAGTTTACCTCATACCTATGGGTCCATATCTAGTATCTAGATGTATTCTTCCCTCTCTCTCTATGTTCTTCAATACCATGTTTGTTGGGAAACGTAGCATGCAATTTCAAAAAATCCTACGCTCACGCAGGATCTATCTAGGACATGCATAGCAACGAGAGGGGGAGAGTGTGTCCACGTACCCTCGTAGACCGAAAGCGGAAATGTTTGACAACATAGTTGATGTAGTCGAACTTCTTCTCATTCCGACCGATCAAGTACCGAAAGTACGACACCTCCGAGTTCTGCACATGTTCAGTTTGATGACGTCCTTCGAACTATTGATCCAGGAAAGTTTCAAGGGAGAGTTTCATCAGCACGACGGCGTGGTGACAGTGATGGTGAAGTGATCCGAGCAGGGCTTCGCCTAAGCACTACGACAATATGACCGAAGGAGTAAACTGTGGAGGGAGGCACCGCACACGGCTAATAGACATTGTTATGTCTTCTAGTGGTGCTCCCCCCATATATATATGTGTGTGTGTGTGTATGTATATATATATATATGTATATATAGGTTGGATAGCATCACTAATGCAGGAGTAAACTGTGAAGTGATCAACCAGTAGAGCATCTTTATAATCACCCAGTTACATTGTGATGTTGTTGCATCATAACGCCGCATCCGTAGCTCCGTTTTGCACGTGTGATATATCAAAATGTTCATCTAGATGTGCTCTTCATTTTGTTCCATTGCACCATGCTAGTTTGAGTCCATCTTGATGCCCTAATGACTGTTGCAAGAGTGCTATAAAATGTTAGTTCCTGATTCTTATCAGTTTATGAGCATTTGTCATTTTTGCCATGATTATTGTGTGCTGCATATGGGCTTGAGCTCTACATGTGTTTTGGGCTATGCCATGCCATCTTTACAAGGGTGTATGCCATGTATTTTTGTGATCAATGTGGTGACTAGCACAAGCATGCAAAGTAGCTCTCGTAATATTACTGATTTCAGGGACTTAGAATTTCACAGTCTTTGCTCTCCTGTTATTTTTATGCCATGTATTCATGTTGCTGCAGAGAGATCCATGCTTCTTTTGAGTATGTTCGGTAAGGATGATTTTGACATATGGTTATGCTCCATTCATCCATGTCCCTGTTTTCATTTATAGAGTACCCTAACAGGACTCAACCTTGCTCTACTTTTGCTATAAAATGTTCCTGGCAGATTGTTTACGTGTTAATCAATTTTGCCAAGGTTGTTGTAGTTGATCCATGCATGGTATGAGATTGTTCTTGCCATGTTCAGCTTCTTGAACATGTCTTCTTGCTGGTAGTATGCATAGTTTTTCATGCAATGCCTTGTGTTGAGTGCATCGAGCTTGCAAACGTGCCTTCATAATACTATTTTTGCCATGTCTAGTTTTCTGCTAAGTCTGAATCTGTTAACGAAACTTGCTATGTTTACATGGGTGACATCATATTTTCTGTGCCCTTTTGGCTTATGGTCAGTAAGGGACTTTTGTTATATGCTTTGAGTAGATTCATTCCATGCCTTTGATTTCTATGTTCTGATCCTGTAGCATGTTGTTATCTTGCTCTAAACATTGCTTCCTGATGTTAATTCCTGACATGTTAGTATTTTCACTAAGTCTGTGAAGCTGATATCTTTTGCACTTTTTCCATGCTTGTTTGAGCCTGCTATTGTGTGTTTTAGCCATAGCTCAGTGTTCATCTTTTGTCAAGCATCTTGAGTAGATCACTGCCATGTGCTTTGGTGCTATGTTAGAGTCCAGTAGCTTAGTTTCTTGTTGCATTCTAGATGCCATCATGCTGTTAATCGCAGAATTGTGCCATTATTGTTTTGGCTGCCATTTGCAAACCGTGCATCCGATTCCGGTGATCTTTATATCGATTTCAACCTATATCAACTCATATTTCTAGCGGAATTCTTGTTTTGCCAAGTTGATGCCTTGATCAATCTTTTCCTTCCGGAGCACGCATATGCATTGCATATCACATCCCGCATATCATGCCATGTTTTGCATCATGTTGCTTGCGCATTACACCGTGGTTGATTGTGGCTTCCTTTGCTTGTGTTCTTGCTTTGGGTAGAGCCGGGAGACGATTACATGATCGAGGAACCCGTTGAGTACGCTTACGAGGATCAAGCTTACGTCAACTCGGAGAACTTTGCAGGCAAGATGACCATACCCTCGAAATCACTTCTATCTTTGCTTGCTAGTTGTTCTCTCTATTGCTATGCCGCGATACCTACCACATGCTTTATCATGCCTCCCATATTGCCATGTCAATCCTCTAACCCACCTTTCCTAGCAAACCGTTGTTTGGCTATGTTACCGCTTTGCTCAGCCCCTCTTATAGCATTGCTAGTTACAGGTGAAGATGGAGTTTGTTCCTTGTTGGAACATGATTATTGTTGGGATATCATTATTATATATTTTTTACTTTAATGCACCTATATACTTGGTAAAGGGTGGAAGGCTCGGCCTTATGCCTGATGTTTTGTTCCACTCTTGCTGCCCTAGTTTCCGTCATACCAGTGTTATGTTCCTTGATTTTGCGTTCCTTACGCGGTTGGGTTATCATGGGAACCCCTTGACAGTTCGACTTGAATAAAACTCCTCCAGCAAGGCCCTACCTTGGTTTTACCATTTGCCACCTAAGCCTTTTCCCTTTGGTTCCGCGGACTCAAGGGTCATCTTTATTTTAAACCCTCGGGCCAGTGCTCCTATGAGTGTTGGTCCAAACTAGAGTCCTTTGCAGCGCCCCCTCGGGGAAACTCGAGGTTTGGTTTTAGTTGTACGGAGCGCTCATCCGGTGTGCCCTGAGAACGAGATACGTGCGACTCCAATCGGGATTTTTCGGCACATTGGGTGGCTTTTCTGGTCTTGTTTTACCATTGTTGAAATGTCTTGTAACCGGGATTCCGAGTCTGATCGGGTCGTCTTGGGAGAAGGAATATCCTTCATTGACCGTGAGAGCTTGTGATGGGCTAAGTTGGGACACCCCTGCAGGGTTCTAAACTTTCAAAAGCCGTGCCCGTGGTTATGGGCAGATGGGAATTTGTTAATATCCGGTTGTAGAAAACTTGACACTTAACTTAATTAAAATGAATCAACAGCGTGTGTAGCCGTGATGGTCTCTTTTTGGCGGAGTCCGGGAAGAGAACACGGTCTCGTGTTATGCTTGAACGTAAGTAGTTTCAGGATAACTTCTTCATCTTTGTAGCTTCTCAACCGTAGTTTTCTTCTCTTCTCCCTCTCATTTGCGTAAGTTAGCCACCATATATGCTAGTGCTTGCTGTAGCTCCACCTCACTACCTTTTCCTACCCATAAGCTTAAATAGTCTTGATCGCGAGGGTGTGAGATTGCTGAGTCCCCGTGACTCACATGTCACTTCCAAAACCAGATGCAGGTGCCGATGATGCCAGTACAGGGGATGCGACTGAACTCAAGTGGGAGTTCGGCGAGGATTCAGGACGTTACTATGTTTCCTTTCCAGATGATCAGTAGTGGAGCCCAGTTGGGGCGATCGGGGATTTTTTGCATTTGGGGTTGTCTTTATTTTGGTTCCGTAGTCGGACCTTGATTGTATTCTGGATGATGTAATGCTATATTTATGTTTTGTGTGATGTGGCGATTGTAAGCCAACTCTGTATCCCTTTCTTATTCAGTACATGGGATGTGTAAAGATTACCCCTCTTGCGACATGCCTACTATGCGGCTATGCCTCTAAGTCGTGCTCCGACACGTGGGAGATATAGCCGCATCGTGGGTGTTATACTAATGCAGGATGCCACTAACGCGACACTACAATCAGAGACCCTTCGACGAAAATGTGTGTGATGCAATAATCGCAAACGATGGTGTAAAAAACCCATCAAAAAGGTGCAAAACATTTGCGATGACAGATGCATCAAACACGGTTCAGATTTTAGTTGCGTGTGCGACGCAGGGCATACGGTTCAGTTCAATTAACTGTTTGCGATGAGGAGAAACAAAAGAAATGGGCAGCCAGATAAAGGTGTGTGCAATATACATCATACAGTTCACTCGAATGAACTATTTGTGATTAGGCAACACAAAAGAAACGGTTAGCCAGATCAACGTGTGTGCCATATACAGCATGCGATTCACTCGGATGAACTGTTTGTGTTGAGACAAGAGAACAGAAACGATTCAATATAATAAGATGTGTGTGATACGCGACAAACAGGTCTATAATCAGAAATGTGTGCGAAGACCGATAATAACACAGACGATTTCTGCTAATAAGATGTGTGTATTGTGCGATGGGATTGCATACAGAACAACAACATACACACACACACACTCATAAGGACATGGTTGCATAACCAAATTAAACATCCACTTACATAGGTGGCTACTACAACCATGGCATTTGCACACACCAAAGTAAACTATTACATGCATAATTATATAGGTGGCTACTACACCATGACATTTCCACACACCAAAGTAAACTATATATTACACGCATGATTAACTAGCACTACTAGGAAAAGGGCTATAGATGGAATTGACACTAATGGCGCACCAGACATGTGGTGCGCCATTACTATATACTAATGGCGCACCATCTGTTGGTGCGCCATTAGTGTGGAAGACACTAATGGCGCACCAGGCACACGGTGCGCCACTAGTAACAAAATGTTTTTTTTTCATTTTTTCAAACATACTAATGGCGCATCCGGGCAGAGTGCGCCATTAGTAGTTAGAACTACTAATGGCGCACCAGCCATAGAGTGCGCCACTACTGTATTTTTTTTACTTTTTTGCAAAACTACTAATGGCGTACCGTTGTATAGTGCGCCATTAATAGTTTAAACTAGTAATGGCGCACTGTGCCACGGTGCGCCATTAGTATAAAAATTATTTTTTTACTTTTTTGAAAAACTACTAATGGCGCATGTCTGTGTGGTGCGCCATTAGTATGTTGGGTTACTAATGGCGCATGTCTCTGTGGTGCACCATTAGTAACCTGGGACCAGCTAGATATTTTTGGACAGCCACACCTACACACTCACTTTCCCCACTTCATTCCCCCACCTCCTTCTCTAAGCTTGTCGGCTGCCTCCTCCTCCTCACCTCATTTGCACCATAGATTCATCAAAATTAAGTGTTGAAATTACCTTTTTTTGATAGGTAAGTAAGGGGAACGCTATCTTCATGTTGTAGATCTACTTTTTTTCTCCCTAGCTCGCTCCAACAACGTGCACATGCACTTTTTGTGGCCTAGCTAGATCTATGTATGTTTGTGGTGTTGCATATATGTTTGTGTTTGCAGGTACCGGTATTTGAAATGCGATAGTTGCCAATATTTTGCCGGAATGTTGATTCATTTCTGTTTCGGCGAGAATTTTGGCACTATGCATTCTTTTTGGTCCTATTTTTAGGGAAAGTCATGCCAAATTTTTTCTTGGTTCTAAAATATCGTTTTTCTCTACCCCGCAGGCGACCATGATCCGCACGATGACCGAAGGTATCGTGATTGAGCTCCGCAAAGGCCGAGATGCTTCAAAAGAACGAGACGAAGATAAGATGTCCGTGTCGAAGATGCAAGCTGAAGAGCCTTATTGCGGACCCGGATTCCGGGCAGGTGCGGGACCAGCTGCTATTGCGTGGTTTCATGGATGGCTATCGGTGGCAAGGTGATGAAGATGACTATGAAGTCATCCATGGGGGCTGGGCAAGAAATGAGGAAGGGTAGCAAGACAACCACCGCGGCTTGGGCGGGCGAGAAGATGAAGAATCTCCAGGACATGATCACGACAGTGATGCTGTACACAGTCATCATGTAGAAGATGCCGGACATGATGATGAGGAAGATGCCGGAGCAGACGAAGGGCATGATCATGAAGATCTAGATGCCGGAGGAGCAGACGATGATGGACCATTGATGGGATGGGTGCAGGACCCTCATATTCAAGAGCTGCTTCTCAAGCAGACAGGTAACGCAAGAGCTGCCGCCCGAGAGAAAGCCAAGATGGATCAACTGGAGATAGACGCGGTTACTCCATTGTATGAAGGATGCAGACCCGAGGATACCCGCCTGAAAGTAACGCTCATGGCTTTGGAGATGAAGGTAAAACACAAAATGACCGACCAATGCTTCGACGAGAACATGTCATTCTGGCACGAACGCCTTCCCAAGGGGAACAAGTTCCCGACCAGTTTCGAGGAGGCGAAGAAAGTCATGTGTCCTCTGGATTTACCGCACGTGAAATACCATGTGTGCATGAACAATTGCATCATTTATCGGGGCGAGCACGCGGAGTCTACCATATGTCCGGTGTGCAGCGTCACTCGATACAAGAAGAGGAAGAAAGCTCCTCGAAAAGTGGTGTGGTACTTTCCAATCACTCCTCGTCTGCAACGGTATTTTGCAGAATGTAAGGTAGCAAAGCTCCTGCGTTGGCACGCGGATAGGGAGGAGAAGAAGCGAGAAGATGACACAAATGATCCGGAGATAAATAAAAAAGACAAGATGCTGAGTCACCCTAAGGATGGGAGCCAGTGGCAAGCGTTGAACTTCGAACACCCAGAATTTGGGAAGGATCCAAGGAACATCGTGATGGGCGCGAGCACCGATGGAGTCAATCCGTTTGGCAGCCAGAGAAGCACACATAGCACCTGGCCTGTGTTTGTGTGGATGTACAACCTTCCCCCCTGGTTGTGCATGAAGAGGAAGTACATTCACATGAGTATGCTAATTGAAGGGCCGAAACAACCAGGGAACGACATCTATCTGTATCTAGGGCTGCTGAAAGAGGAGCTAGACACGCTGTGGAAAATGCCAGCCAATACGTGGGACGCCGCAGAGAAAGAATATTTCCCTATGAGAGCCGCACTGCTCACGACGGTGCACGACTATCTCGGCTATGGATATCTCGCGGGGAGGTGGTCCACGGATCTTCTGGATGCGTTAGGTGCATGGATGACACAATGTATCGCCAACTAGATAGAGATCCCGGGTCTTTGAAAACCGTGTTCATGGGACATCGAAGGTGGCTTCGCGACGATGACCCGTGGAGGAAACGCAAGGATCTGTTCGATGGTGAAACCGAACTCCGAAGACGCCCGCGTACGAGGAGCGACAAGGAAATAGATGGGCTGTTGAAAAATTGGAAAGATTTCCCACTGTCGGGAAAGAAGCAAAAGGGCCAGAGCTGGGAAAGAAGCGAAAGGCGCCAGAGCCGCTTCTGAAGGTATGGAAAATGAGGTCTGTTTTTTGGGACTTGCCATACTGGAAGATCCACCGTGTGCCTCACAGCCTTGATGCCATGCATATCACGAAGAACATGTGTGAGAGTCTGCTTGGTACCCTCCTCAACATGCCATAGAGGAGCAAAGATGGGCCGAAAGCAAGGGCAGACTTGAAATCAATGGGCATCAGGCAGGAGCTTCACGCTAATGATGATGATGATGATGATGATGATGATGATGATGATGAGGCGAAGCAGGACACAGAAAGTCGTCGCAAAGGCAAAAAGGCTAAGAAGACCGGAAATGACTACTCTCCCGCGTGCTTCACTCTAAGTCAGGAGGAGATCGAGCAGTTTTTCACCTGCCTCGTAGGAGTAAAACTTCCTTACGGTTACGCAGGGAAGATAAGCAGATACCTAGACCCAGCGAAGCAGAAGTTCAGCGGGACGAAGTCTCACGACTGTCACGTGCTGATGACGCAGATACTTCCAGTTGCAATCCATGGTATCATGGACGCGCACGTCCGTGAAATGCTATTTGGCCTATGCAACTTTTTCGACGTCATCTCTCGGAAGTCAGTTGGCGTGAGGCAACTCAGAAGGCTACAGGAAGAGATTGTGGTGATACTATGCGAGCTTGAGATGTACTTCCCGCCCACATTCTTCGACGTTATGGTGCATCTGCTAGTCCATATCGTGGAGGATATCATCCAACTCGGGCTGACGTTCCTGCACAGCATGATGTCGTTCGAAAGGATGAATGGTGTCATCAAAGGATAGTTCGCAACATGTCACGTCCAGAGGGAAGTATAGCCAAGGGCTTTCTGACCGAAGAGTGCATCTCCTACTGCACGAATTATCTAGGCATCGAGAACCCCGTTGGTCTGCCTGTCAACAGGCACCTCGGCAGGCTCGCTGGATGGGGTCACCGTGAGGGTCGCCACGGAATGCATGTCGACTTCGAGGGTCAACTCGCCGACTTTGAAAGAGCAAACCTAGTCGCGCTACGACACATAGACGTGGTCGATCCTTGGGTGGTAGAGCACAAAACATTTATTGAGAAGACGTACAATGACCGAGGCCAACAGAGGACGGACGGAGATATAATCAAAGAGCACAACTCATGTTTCACACGTTGGTTCAAGCAGAAGCTTCTGTCGTACCCTTTACATGAGGATTCTTCCACAGAAGAACAACTCATATTCGCCTTGTCACATGGCGCCGAGCACAACATGATGACCTATGAGGCGTACGATATCAACGGCTACACATTCTACACCGAGGACAAGGACATGAAGAGCGATGGTTATCAGAACTCCGGGGTAACGATGGAATCCTACACCGGTAACAACAAGGACAGATACTATGGAAGGACCGAGGAGATCTGGGAGCTGAGCTATGCTGGAGAGAAGGTCCCGATGTTCCGTGTCAGATGGGCCAAGAGCGTCCTAAAAGAAGACTGGTATTACCACCATGGTTATACCCGAAGCCAAATCCAAGACCGCGAGTGCAAACGTCACCGCGAAAAATGAGCCATGGGTACTGGCTTCCCAAGTGGACCAATGCTTCTTCATTACCGACCCGTCAAAGCCCAGTCGTGTTGTCGTGAGGAGAGGCAAAAGGAAGATCATCGGAATGGATGGAGTAGCCAATGAGCAAGACTTCGACAAGTACGGCGACCCGAAGATCGAACATGACGACGACGATGAAGTAGCAGCATACACCACAAGAAGAAGCAGGACCACCCTACCTAAAGGACGTCCGTTCCACAGAAGAACTCCATTTGCGAAAAAGAAGGGCAAGAAGATTATGAACAGATAGCTAGCTAAGATCGACTGTATTTAAATCGTAGTCTTCATTTCTCGGTTGTATTTCATGGGAACTTTTTGATATCATGAATATTTTTAAAATTCATGGGAACTTTTGGAATTCATGAATATTTTTTCAAATTTGATGATATTTTTTCATATTCAATATGATAAAATATTGAATATTCATGAGGACACTCGATCTCGATCCCCCTCCATCTCGATCTCGATCCCACCCGCGCCTCCTCTCCCCTCTTCATTTTTTAAAAAATAATAATAAAAAAGTGTAGACTACAATTGTTGTTAAACAACAATTATTACTGTTTTTATAAAAAAATATTTCTATTTCATATTCATATTCATTTTCTAAAAAATTATTACATGCAACAAAAAAATTACTTATGGCGCACCTCTCGCTGGTGCGCCATTGCTATATATATAAAAAAGATTACTAATGGCGCACCTCTGCCTGGTGCACCATTGCTATGTAAAAAAAGATTACTAATGGTGCACCTCTGCCTGGTGCGCCATTGCTATGTAAAAAAAAGATTACTAATGGCGCACCGACCGCAGGTGCGCCATTAGTAAGATTCCCCTAGCTAATTCCCCCCCTCTTGCCAGATCCCCTTCGTCCATCTCCCTCGCCCCTAGCTAATTCCACCCGCTGCCCCGACCCATGCCGCCGCCGCCCCCGCGCCTCCATCTCCGTCGCCGCCCCCAAGCCGCCGCCGCCCCCGCGCCTCCGTCTCCGTCGCCGCCCCCACGCCACCGCCGCACCCGCGCCTCCGTCTCCGTCATCGCCCCCGCGCCTCCTCATCATGGTCAGGTAACCCTCCTCCCTCTGCCTCTCTTCTCCTCTCTTCCTCCTCTCTTCTCCTCTCTTCCTCCTCCCTCTGCCTCTCTTCTCCTCTCTTCCTCCTCTGCCTCTCTTCTCCTCTCTTCCTCCTCTCCTCTCAGGTAACCCGAACTTAATTTTGTGATGGTGCATTAGGAGGATCAGGAGGCAAGTTGCAGTGCTGCAAGTGGCAAGAAGAAGAGCAGGAAGCATTAGATGCTTGCACTCCTGCTCTTATTTGCTTTTGAAGCAAGGTTTTTTCCTAGCTGGAATAACACAGTAAAAAAGAAGTGTCCGAACAAGTTGTTGCTTTTTGTTGTGAATGTGCAGGTGTTCCTGGGCTGAGGGAGAGGATAGAGGCAAGAGGAGGAGAAGAGCACCTGGACCAGAGGTGAGAATGAATGAGCTGGTGTTTAAACCATGGCTAACTTAATTTGTGTTTGGGGTTGGAGCTGGGAAAGAGAGACAGAGGGATAGGAGGGGGGAGGGGAAAGAGAAATGTTTATTTTAGGGTTTAATTAGACTCAAGATTCTGGTGTTTAACCCTGTTGTGTTGCTTCTAGAAATAATATAAAAGCTGTGAAAAAGAAATCTGTGGAGTTGGCACTTTACATAAGGTTGTAGATCATTGTAGTGTCCTAATGTCTAAGACTGTTGCATTGGAGGTTCATCTTGCAAACATATCAGAACTTGCAAACATTTTATTACTTGTTGCATTGGAGGTTCATCTTGTCTTGAGGCAAACAAATCAGCATTGGAGGCTCATCTTTATTACATGTCAGAACTTGCAAACAAATCTGTGAAAGACTTGTAAAGTTGCTGGGTTTTGTCTCTGACCATTGTGTCGTGATGAATTTGCAGGTACCCCGAGAGGCCCTTGAGTTTGCCGGAATGTCGATTAACTTCCGTTCCGGCAAATTCGGGTACTCCATATGTCCTATTTTCAGCAAAGGTCATGCTGAAATTTTCCGTGAATTTTAGCATGACTTTGCTAAAAATAGGACATATGGGGTACTTGCAACTAATGCATGGGCCGAGGTATCTTAGTACTTAGTTAAGTAGGATCAACTTCCCCGCCATTCTTGCTGCATTAAACCATAGGTGGGAATAGAGCCAAGTGATTAGGCCCTAAACCCTAGATGATAAACCCAACATAGGTGGCAATAGAGCCAAGTGATTAGGCCCAACCTAGGGTGCCTCGGCATCGATAAACCCTAAATGATGAAAACTTAACTTGGCTTCTATAGGGTGCCTCGGTGTCGATGAGAACCTAAATGATGTACGCTTAGGCTTTTAGGGTGCCTCGGCGTCGACAAAACCTAAATGATGAAAGCTTATGCTTTTAGGGTGCCTCGACGTCGACAAACCCTAAATGATAAAACCTTGGCTTTTAGGGTGCCTCGGTGTCGATAAGAACCTAAATGATGAAAGCTTAGGCTTTTAGGGTGCCTCGGTGTCGACAAACCCTAAATGATAAAAGCTTAGCTTTTAGGATGCCTCGGTGTCAACAAACCCTAAATGATGTAGTTTTGAATTATGAACGTAGGATATGTCGTCATCATCATCGAACGACGAAAGTCTCCCGGCGGAGTGCGACTAGTGCCACGACGATCAAGGTCTGTGCGACATGCCTCACCTGGACGATGATCGGCGCTTCAGCATTAAGCTCGAGGAGACCTTCGAAGTTGAAACGCTACACAATGACGACAAGTGTTATTTTCATAATTAAGCATGACTTCAACTATTTCAACGTGTAATTTTCATCTTTTACAATTCGAGTATAGCTTATCCCATGCCATGCAAGACGCTATGTCTTGGATAGGATGGATTTTGAAGACCATGAAATTTCTGAAACAAAGAAAATTCACCTAAGGACTCATCACGATGTGGACTTTGAAGTAAATCTATATAATTCTGAGAGCGTAACCCATTTTGGTTGCAAAAATTGGGAAGCATTTTGCAAGATGTATGGTTTTGATGAGGCTATGCTTATCACCATGGATCTTGGTAATGCTGACATCAACCAAGACAATATGGACATTTGGGTCCTTGTTGATACGCCTCCAGTTCTACCGCTATGTGAGTTTCCCAAACATAGTTATTAGTTAATTTATATTGTTTATTTCAAAATAGTTGGCATCTTATTTCCATTGACAGCTTATTTTTATTGTTCAAAGAATGTGCGGGAGATGGTAGACAAAACCCACTACACCGATGGCTCCGAATTAACAACTTACAAGGAGAAAAATCATCTGGTCGGATTTTGTACTGACATTGAGAATTACATTATCCACAATCAAACTCCTCAACATTATGGTAAATACGTGCCACTAGTGCATGTGTTCAACTACGGTAACTACCATGGAGATACCCTGGTAAGATTTTTACTATTACGACATCCGTGCATCTTCTGCATACTTCTAAAACTAGTACATCATTGCTAATTATGAAGTTATTACTGTGTTTTTCAACAGATAATCCCAGAGAATTGTGTGCCTCATATGATGTATCATAAAGGTAGTGTTAATGTTTTGAACATACAGCCAGGTCGTCCTACGAATCTCAACTGTCCATACGAGATTTCTAAAAGAAGTGGAGACATGAAAATCAAAGGATGGAAAAAATGTATGGACAGTCGTAAGGAGCTTCTTGGAAGCAAAAGGAAGCGAAGCGCAAGAATTGGAGACAGGATGTTCTCCATTCTCCATAATGGAGAGTCAGGGTCTATATTTTTTATGATATTTTAGCTTAAATAGGGTATTTAGGTCCTGCCTAATACTGATGATCATGTGCTAAGAATAATTAAGTAGGTTTGGTTCGATGACTATCAAGATGATGATCGTATGACTTGTTATGAATAACGAGTAGAGGTTGTGTGATGATGATTAGTAGGACTTGTTAGGATTAGTATTACTTCCGACAAACTCGATACTCGTGGTCTCGAGACTTGTAATGTCTTATCTTTGTTCGATCTTTTGAATTCGGAGACTAATATGATGAATTGTATTCGGAGACTAATCTTCTGTTGTATTCGATGAATCTGCTGTTGCTGTGTGCTACTGTCTATATTCTGTCAAATAATATATTTTGTAACCTGTGCAAAAATCAGAAAAGTAAAAAAACCTAATATTCATACTAATGGCGCATCACTAAAGAGTGCGCCATTAGTGTGCCAAAGCACATGGTTAAATATGGCCCTGGGAGGCATACTAATGGCGCATGGTGTTATATACTAATGGCGCACTGGGTGGTGCACCATTAGTATACCAGATACTAATGGTGCACCAGTGGTGCGCCATTAGTAAAAAATACTAGTGGCGTGATACTAATGGCGCACCAGTGATGCGCCATTATTAGGCAAAACTGGTGCGCCATTAGTAGGCCTTTTCCTAGTAGTGTAGGATAAACAATCATCTGATCATCATCTACTTCTTGTGATGCTTGCTCTGGTTGTGGCTCGATCCGGCCTCGTCGATCTCTATAACAAGGCACTTCCTCATGTCAACGATCCGACTGTGCATCTCGTAGCATGCGTACATGCTCTTGGCCGCGAACCTGAGGTGAGGTTCATCCAGTTGCCGCATCCAGGCTCCGTGCCAGGATATGGGACGTGTTCTGTTGGCATCGTACTTCATCTCTTTGTAGTATGGGTCGATGATGGCCGAGGCGAGTTCAACAACGCAGTCCTTCGTTCTACCCCATACCCTATAGTGCTCACGGATTTCGACAAGGTTCTGGCAGGCCAAGCCCGTAACCCTGAGCGCTTTTACATCATCGGTGGTTTCCACCATGGCGAACTTGTAGTCGATGCTGTTGACGAACCTGGTGAAACGGTCGCATGGCTTTGTGGCCATGTGTAGTGGTAGAAGAGGACATGATGGTGCACGCACAACTGGGCGACGGCAACCTTTTGATCTATGTTGGGACGACCGGCGGTGTACTGGAGGTCGATGCCGACCACCTTGTACTTGTCTCGAGCAAGCAACTGCTCAATGGTGTTGATGTAGTTGTCCACCACAGCCGGGTCGGTGGTGTACACCACCGAGAGATCCGCCTCCCTCGCGTGGGTCTCCACTTTATGCTCGCCGAACTCCATTGGAGCGCCGCTAGACATCCCCTCTCTGTGTCGTCGTGGCTGTGCTTGTTGTGTTGTGGGAGCGATCGAAAGGTTGAAGAGACTAAGGCTATAATGGCCACATGAATTAAAGGGGAAGCCGGATGGTCAGGAATATCGGCAAGTCTTGATGGCAGTTCTAATTTGCAGCGCCTAACTACATCGTGCCGCACGTAACTGCCTTGTGCGGCAACGTGCGTGACGCAACCGCATGCATATGGGGCCCCTAACGTGATCGTGTGCACGCCCAACTGCTGGCAGAGCGCGTGTGGAGGGACGTGAACAAAGTGCTCCGCGGTCGCCTCAACGGCAAGCAACCATATATATGCATATAGTAGTTGAACACACAAGGAAAAGCTGTCCATAAGCCGAGCACACCGACAGACGCGAGCAGAGCGTGGCGCGGCGCCTAACGGCGAGCACAGTGCGCTGAAGAGCCTAATGGCGAGCAGAGCTTGCCGAGGGACGCGAGCAGAGGCCGACATAGTGATACATGGCAAATAAGACAAACTGTGCGAGCGATGTCGGAGACATCAAGCATGAATCAGATTAGAGTTGCGTGTGCGATACGTGGCATACAGTTGATCCATCCGAGCTGTTTGTGATGGAATAAGACGTGTGTTGCGGGCAAACGCTTGCTGGTATATAACCTTAAATTTAACCAACAAAATGTTAATGCATGTTACGAAAATTGTATAACTGAAAACTATGTTCAAATATGAATCCAACGATATAATCTTTGGCGACATGCATTTGTAGTTTATTAGTTAAATCCTACTTATAAACCGGGATGGGGGTATAGTAGGTAATTAAATTGCAAACATTTTTTTGTATTAAGCCTATGTGTACATGTCCTTTCGTCCTCCTCTCGCATGTCTTGTCACCCCGCTGCCGCAGACGGCTTACAGCGCAAGCTTGTGCAGCGCGAGGGGGCGTTCTTTTGGCTAAACGGTAGCTCGAAGTGGCGCCAATGAATCGTCGGTGAGCTTGTTCCCGCGCAACCTCGCAGGTTCCCGTGCAAGCTTCCCACCCGACTTGGTGAAATCCCCCAAAATCCCAATGCTTACCGGCCTTCTACGTAAACCCTCACGGCCGGCGAGTCCTACGTCGCATTTCCCTTCCCTCCCTGTAGCCTATCTCGTCTGCTTCTCCCACAATCACCAATGGCACCGGTCCATCGTCGTCGCTCAGCCACTCCGCCGTCATCATAGGACAACTCCAGCTGGGAGGCTACACCACGGTGGCGGCGCAGTCCCTGGCATAGTGTAGTGCGCGTGGCGTCCCTGTTGGGTGTGCGTGGAACACCCACCTCACGCTCCTCCGCTGCCCATCAGCGGCTATTGCTGGCTGCCATTGGCTGCCACACCACTATCGAAAGCTAGGGCCATCGTCCGCTCTGCCACCGTGGTCTGAAGGCGGGAGGTGGCCATCGTGGCCGCCACCCCACTGCTGGCCATCGTGGCCACACCACCCGTTCCGCCACCGCGACCCGAAGGCAGGAGGTGGTGGTTGTGGCTGCCAGCCTATCGTCGGCCGCCATGGCCACCAGCCCACCTTCGACCGTTGGGATCATCACCCGCTCCACCACTGCCGCCCAAAGGAGGAAGGCGGAGTTGGAGGCCCGCACGTGCGTCAACGACCTTGCCCGCTACATCGAGTTTCTGTGGGGGGAGGAGGAGCGCCTCCTCGAGCATGCAAAGAGCCTTACCACAGCTGTGGCCACAGCACAAGCCGACGCAGAGCCAAGGAATCAGGAGATCTACGAGCAGTCCAGCTGCTTCGAGAGGGGTCGCCTGGAGCGGTAGAGGGCGTTCGAGCTGGTGAGCGTCCTGAACGTGCAGAAGCCGCAGGCACCGTATTGCAGTTGTCCAGCTCGTCGGTAGGCTCCTCCTTCTCTGCCTCTTACTGAGCGCACTTGGCAGAGGAGAGGCTGCCGGAAGTAGTACCAAGTCCCTCCGTAGTAGTAGTATTTAGGGGCTATTTTGTTCAGTTCATCTGACTATAGATGTGGTGGAACTGTACAACGTACTTAAAAGTAGCTAGTATATATAGTTGAACTAGCTATTTCAGTACGTGGTTGGCAACAATTAGGGAAAAGTTTGGTCGGTTCAGCTATCAAGTTGAACTGTTTGTATAAATTAAGAACGACTGCTTAATTTATGAATGAAATCTATGCTTAATTACTGAATTTTAGTTGCAAAAATTAGATAGTGCTAGTGATTTTTAGTTGCATATTTTGAAAAATCACAGTGTTACAAGGATTGGCAAATGGCAATGTTACTAGATCAACAAATGTCAATCTTTCCAGTTTGACAAATGGCAACATACCCAATATGACAGATGCAAATCTTACCAAATTGTTTGTACGTGGTTGCACACGGGTCATCCAAAACAACCGTTTGCATTGAAGGGATGCACAAATCCTGCGCTGCGAATTTTCGCTCGACTTAAGGGGGAAGACCATAGATCTCACTTTGCATACGAGTGTTCTATCTGAAACGTCTGTGATCAAGAGCTGCACAAATCCTGCTTGGCACATTTTCTCTTGGCTTCCTGGGGAAGCTGTCAGTTTGCATACGTGTGTTCTAACTAAAATGTTTGCGATCAAGAGCTGCACAAATCCTGCTCGGCACATTTTCCCTTGGCTTCCTGGGGAATCTGTCGGTTTGCATACGGGTGTTCTAACTTAAATGTTTGTGATGAGTGTTTTATGTTTAAAAACCGTATTAAACTTCGGCTTGGGCGCCATTAATGAATTGGATGCGAGCAAGGCGGGCGGCCATGGAAGTCAAAGGGCTCGCTTCCCGGTGAGCCTGCACGCCATACAGCTCACATGCTTCCCGGTGAGCCACCGCATTGGAGTACAGCTCGCACGCCTCCTGTTTAGTCAAGCACTCAAGCACCTGTCTGCACGTCACCTCCTAGCCATTAAAAGAGTGAGGTGTGGCGTCACATGAATGGTTAACAAAATGCACACGATTTAAATTATACAAAACATTTGAGATGTTACAGTGGCAGCTATTTGTTTCAAAATGCCTTTGTTGGGTGTTATTCGAGTGCACCTTCTCTCAAAATGGACATGAATAATACCACAGCGTGTCAGGTTCCATTCCATGATAGCATGCCAAGTTTCATGAATTTCAGACGAGTTTTGAATTTACTAGAATTTAAAAAAACAAAGTATCTCAACATTTTGCCGGCAATCAACAGTGCCCTGGTGTTTGAAATTCATTCCCATTTTTTGCATGGGGCCTAAGCATGCACCCAAGGACACAGATTTGATTTTTTTCAACCAATTTATATGCACTAGAGCATGTGCATGTAGTTCTAATTTGAATTATGCACATAAAATGCCTAGAAAACCTAGTTAATGTATAAAAATGTCAAGACGAACCCCGAAAAAATCCAAAATTTAACACAACACTCTGTTGTTCTATGTTGACACTAGAAAATTTTTGAAAGCAATAAGAGACAACGGATATTGTTTCGTCCCCAAAGGTGGCACGTTCCCTACTGAAACCATCACGCTTGTTGTGAGAAGCTCTGGTTTGTGAGAAGCTTATACCCAAACCTTCCCGAAATGGGACAAAAAATTTGCCACGACATGTTGATGCCGCTCCATAATAGCATGCCAAGTTTCATGAATTTCAAACGATTTTTGGATTTACTAGAACTTAAAAACCATGTATCTCAATGTTTGTGGCCGGGTGACGGTGGCAGGGTGTTTGACGTTCATTCCCATTTCTTGCATGGGACCTAAGCATGCAACCAAGGACACATGTTTGATTTTTCAACCAATTTATATGCACTAGAGCATGTGCATGTAGTTCAAATTTGAATTGTGCACATAAAATGCCTAGAAAACCCAGTTAATGTATAAAAATGTCCGAACGAACCCCGAGAAATTCCAAAATTTAACACAACACTCATGTTGTTCTATGTTGACACTGTAAGCAAGTGTGTTGTAGTCTGCATTGTGTATCCTAATTGTGCAATGACGTGGATGACCACTGTAACCAGGGAAATTCGAACCAAATTTTTTGACATTGAAACTCATCACACACGGGTTAAGCTATCTGAATCGTTTGTGATGTTCACATATCGTACACAGTTCTGAATAAGGGACCGTGTCTGATGACACTTTGCACGCTAGTTTTTTCGTTGAACCGATTCCAAATTTTTGGCTTTCGTGGAAATATCTACCTCCCCGCCCCTCCCCCTTACCAAAAGCCACATTTCCCCTGTTTCTGCCTTCCTTTCCAAGTTCAAACCTTCACTGCTTGCTTACAGCGCCATCTCCTCGTCGGCGACCCTCCTTCACGCTGCTTGGCCTCGTCTATCCAGGCAGGTAATCCACACCCGACCCCCATCCTCCTCCTCCTTCCACATCCCACATGCCCTGACCGCGGGCACGACACCTTCCACCCAAATCACCAACCCCTCCACCAAATAAGCCCAGCCCTAAGCCATGGTGGACGCAGTATAGCCAGGATCTCAAGGATCATTTGGTAGCGGAGAAGCAAATCGCGGCCGCACGCGCGGATGAGGTCGCGATGGCTACATTTTGTGCCGACCCCCAGATCTTGGAGAAGCACCTCACCGTCGAGGCCACCGTCGACGCCTCGTGCCACAACACCGCGACGCGATAGGCTACTTTAAACGACAGTTCGTGGCGTTTTCTCGAGGCCACCCTTGGTGCCTTCGACGAAGACTACGAGGAGTTTTATCTGCGTGCACGTGCTTACCTCATGTCGAGAGCCAACAGGTTGGTGCCCAGAGCGGCTTAAGAAACTCACCACTATGACGAGGGCACCCATGATGCGGAGGCCTCGCACTCTTCCATGTCCAAGGAGCCAATTGTCATTGATATCTCCGACAATGAGGAGTAGCTTGCCTTATTAGATCACTATAAGGACCCATGTTCTGTTTGCTAGCTACTGCCTTTCCTTAACAAATTCTAGTGAATTGTGCTATCTACTTTTACCATTCAATTTGTTGCTCTAGTGTATATGTTCTATATGTCATGCGATGTGGTCCTCACTTATTAACTGTTGGTTAATTAGTTGTCGTGTTCAGTTAACTATTTGTTTCAATTCTGCAAATGTGATGTTCAATTCTTGAGGGTGCACTTTTTTATTGTATTCCATGTGAGAAATAAATCGAATTTTTCTTTACACAATACATAATAAACAAATACAATTGCTATATTTCCAAGTTGTCAAGCATGCTTGGTTTTGTTAACTGTCTGATCTTCTAGTATGTTATACATTATGCAATGTGGTGCTGAGTTAACGTTTGGTTCATTTCTTGTGGTATTTAGGTAACTATTTGGTTCAATTCTGCAATGCGATGTTCAATTGTTGTGGGTGCATTCTGTTATTGTATACCATGTGAGAAATAAATCGAATTTGGCTGTAAAAAATACATGAGAAACAAATACATTTGCTATATTTACAATTTGTTAAGCATGCTTGGTTTGGTTAACTATCTGATCTTCTATTAGGAGTATGTTATATTGTGCAATGTGGTGCTCAGTTAACATTTGATTCATTTGTTGTGGTGTTTAGTTAACTGCTTGGTTCAATTCCGCAATGCAATGTTCAATTGTTGTGGCTGCATTCTGTTATTGTATACCATGTGAGGAATAAATCAAATTTGTCTACACTTAATACACGAGAAACATATACAAGTGCTATGTTTCCTAGTTCTTAATCATGCTTGGTTTGGATAAATGGGTTTTCCATGTGGCTTGAATTAATCTGATGAATCTGCAATGTGTTTATTTTTCATCCACTTTTTTTACTTATAGCATGTGAACCCTTACTTAACTTGGTGACTAACTACCTTATATGTGTTGCAGGGAAACAATGGGAAGCACTGAGGTTTACAATCGAGGTTAGCATGTGCATGGTCCATTGTCTAATAGCTCATTATTGTGCAATTGCAGGAACCATTCTAATATTTAGGTTTTTAACAATTTGGTCTTGCACATATAGGTCCTGCTGTCAGAGGTTTTGACCCACTGTTCGACCCTTTTTGCATATGGGGAAATGAGTTGTCCATGAATATCAGTCAAGTCAAGAAACTCAGAAAGATTGTTAGGATAAAGAAATTAGCGACAAAAAACAACAAGATCTTTGTTTACACAATGAACAAGACATCAGTTCACTACCGGATGGTACTAACTATTATACCTTGCTTTTTTTACTCCTTTGCCCCATTTCCAATATAGAGAAGATATTTATGCACATCCTTGTTTTTAGGCCTTCCCAAAGCAGTTCACTGATGATTACCTCTCAAACCACCTGTATGGTCAGGAGGCGAGGAAGGTATTCATACAACCCCCACGGTTCAATGTTGAAGTGTTCCTAAAGAGGACGAAGGATGTACAGTCAATTATTCACAGGCACTGGCCTAAAGTTGCAAAGACCTTCAACATCAATGAAGGTTCAATATTCACCTTCTACTTTAGCAGTTTTCCAGATGAGATACGTCTGTCTATGTACCGTCTATGATGCTAATTTCGAAAGGTTATAGATGTTGCATGTGAAACCTGGTGCTAGTGCAGTTGTGTAATGGGGTAGCTGAGAGCTGAAGCTATATGATGTTGTACTCTGAAGTATTTCAATTATGAAAATGAAATATATTGTGTGCTTAATATGAAATCTCAGTTAGATTGATAAATGGATTATTAATAATAGGATAATTAGCCTGCTAATTAGGTTTTACTATTGCAAACGGTTATTGAGAAAACACCATGGGAGATGACCTCATGCAATGCACACAGTTTCTAGGAATAAACTATGTCGGATTAATGAATTATCACACATGACATCCTCTTGAAAGCTGTTTGTGATGGACAGCCTTTGCCGCACAGTTTCTTCTATGAACCGTGCGTGATGCATTCAATAACGCAAACGATAAAATTGTTAATACCATGTGCAATGGAAACACTATCACAAATGATTCAATGGGGAAATTGTGTGTGATGTACCTGTGAATATAAACGTTTTCCTTCGACCGACTGTGTGGGACATATATACGAATGAAAACGTTTAGTGGGGACTGACTGTGTGGGATGTAGTTATGACCAGAAATGATTTCGCATGTATAATTGTATTTTTTGAGCACTACTATATGGATAACCGTATTTGATCGCTCGCTAGTCGCACACGACCTCATTTTGCCGAGCGTGTGTGCCAAGAGGGCATATCCCCGATGGTTTCTGGGTCGTGTGGGAAGGACCCACCTATTGCCCACACTCACTAGGCGACGGTTCCAAATGTCGTCACAGAAAGGGGTTAAAAACCGTTTGTATTGCACCTTGATGTACTAGTGACACAAGGTATTCCTCCGATATCTGGGAGTTGCATAATTTGATAGTCAAAGGAGAATGTATATGACATGAAGAAAGCAATAGGAATAAAGCTAAATGATCAATATGCTAAGCTAACAGATGGGTCTTGTCCATCACATCATTCTCCTAATGATGTGATCTCGTTCATCAAATGACAACACATGTCTATGGTTAGGAAACTTAACCATCTTTGATTAACGAGCTAGTCTAGTAGAGGCTTACTAGGGACACGGTGTTTTGTCTATGTATCCACACATGTATCAAGTTTCCAGTTAATACAATTCTAGCATGAATAATAAAAATTTATCATGGTATAAGCAAATATAAAATAACAACTTTAGTATTGCCTCTAGGGCATATTTCCTTCAATGTTCTCCTCGATGTTCTTGGAGTTCTATCCGATGTTATCTTCTTTTGTGGTGTGTTTGTCGAGATCTGATGAAATGTGGATTTATGATCAGATTATCTATGAATATTATTTCACTACAAAAAAAGACACATCCGTGACATTTTGGGCCGAACAATTTTTTACTGTCATGCTTATGACACTTCTATGATGATGATTGTGACAAAACCCGGCATCATCATAGATGTGGTGGGGTCGTACTTCTATGACAAAAAATCATGACAGAAAATGGGCTTTTCGTCCTGGGCGGGCTGGAGACGCAGCTGCATGACATTCTTTGGGCCGTCCATGATGGAGAAAACCATGGTAGAAGCGAGAGCGAGGAAAATATCGGGGGAGTTCCCGGTTACAATGGGTGGTCGGGGGCCGAGCGATGTGCGTTTCTCTCATACGTACGCGCATGTGTGCGAGGCGTTGCGCTTTAACTGAACCCCAAGCGATTGCACTGTAGGCTACTCGTTACTGAACCCGAGCAATCGATCGATCCCTTGCTGTTAACTGAACCCGAGTGATTCCTTCGCTATTGTTGCTAACTGAACCCGATCGATGCTGCCTCTTGATGAACAGTGAGCGTTGTTAGGGGGTTTGGATGAACAGTTCCATGTGGGGGTTGGATGAACAGGACCCCATGGTAGTAGAGGTCGTTGCCGCTGGATGAACAGGACCCGATCGATCGAGCCGGTGGATGAACAAGACCCCGTGGAGGGCTGGATGAACAGTTGCCAGTGGAGGGCTGGTTGAATAGTAGCCGGTGGAGGGCTGGATGAACAGTAGCTCATGGAGGGGTGGTTGAACAGAACCCCGTGGAGAGGGCTGGTTGAACAGTAGCCGGTGGAGGAGCCCGCGGGGGAGGCTGGATGAACAGGAGCCTGTGGATGAACAGTCACAGGTGGAGGCTGGAGGAGGTCGACAGTGGATAAACAGTAGCCCGTGGAGGCTGGAGGAGGTCGACAGTGGAGATGAACTGTATCCTGTGGAGTCCCGTTTTGCGGTATGCCACACCCCTCCCGATGAACAGGACCCCCGTTTCGACCATAGAGCTCCAACACAAGTTCGTTTCCTCCATTTTGTGGTACGCCACACCCCTCCCAATCTACAGGACCCCGTTTCCACCGTAGGAGGTCTGTTTCCTCCATTTTGCGGTAGGCCAGACCCCTCCCGATGAACAGGATCCCGTTTCCACCGTGGCCGGTCGAACACAAGGCCGTTTCCTCCGTTCTACGGTACGCCAAGCCTTGTTTCCATCGGATGTTCCATCCAAGCCGGTTGGCTCCCAATGAACAACACACGTTCCGTTGCCTCCCGATGAACATGACGCATTCCGTTGCCTCCTCATGAACACGACGACGACGCAGTTTCTCCGTTCCGACCCAGCCATACCATGTACACGAGCTCTGGCCGTACGTATGCGCGAGTAGGCATTCGAGACCCCACCCGTATGTACGTATGTGGCTGTATTTACCTTCTTGTACCCTGGCCATTGTACATACGTGTACATGCTACGTGTGCACCTCTACTACGACACGTGTGCGCCTCTACTACCACACATGCGCGCCTCTACATCGACCAATATGTACTACACATTCGCGACCAGAATGACAACACTACGTACGCTTCGACCGAGTGGGTCCCGACTGGCAGGCACTTCCTTGCGTGTGAAGATGTAGCTAGTGGGTCCCAGCAGTCATTGGGGTGAATCATTTTTTTGCTCGTAATATGGACGCACTTCCTTGCGTGTGAAGATGTAGCTGGTGGGTCCCAGCAGTCAGGGGGAAATGTTTTTTTTCGTGAAATACGGTGGCCCGTCCGGTGGGTCCCTGCTATCAGTGGAGGAATAATTATTTTGCGTGTAATAAGGAGGCACTTCCTTGCTGCGGCCGTGGACCCAGCTGTCAGCCTCTCAACATAAAATACTCTTCTAATGGAAGTCGTTCGTTGACCAGATTAACCACGCCACGCCGAGAGCACCAAGGCGGTGGACGAAGGCGAGGCCTAGGAAGGGAACGACGCGGAGCCGGGGAAGATGCGGAAGTGGATGCCCATGCGGAGAGGAGTACGAGGGTTCACTGGTTCGGCTGTGGTGTGAACCTGCCGTCGCCACAGGGCCTGGCCAGCGGTGGGAGTAGTAGGGGGCGATGAGGCCTCCGTTGTTGCACATCCGGCCATGGGAGGCAAGAGCATGTGGTGGTTTGGATGGTTGGAGTAAGAAAATCAGAGGTTGAAGAAGCAGGACGACCGTTAGATGTTAACAATCCAACGGTCACTGGTGATAGAATCGTTTGTTGACTAAGTTGACAAAGCCTGTCAGGACCCCGATTCCAAGCCACATCGATCTAGCCGGTAACACCTCATATCACTTTGCGGCCTCACGCACGGTATCCCACGGGTGTCGCCTTACCATGGCCCGGGACCGTTTGCGCCTTTTGGCTCACGTATATGATAATGTCGCTAGCATCCATATGACAGAGAACCTGGGCCGACATGGCTAGTAGTGAACACAAAGCGGCACAGACCTATGGAGACAGGCATACACGAACCACATCGAGCATTACTGCATCAGCACTGCGTCATGTTGACCTCAGCAGGTCAAAGGCGCCAGCCCAGGTCAAACCTGACTGGTGGGCCCCTTCTGTCAGCCTCTCAGTGCACTAACTACGTTTAGTTAGCCTAATTACTGGGCAGGGCCCACTAGTCAGTGACTATACTAATTAAACTAACTAATTTTAGTTAGAAACTAATCTGGATAATTAGCAGAGGGAGGGCCCACTTTTCATTGACTCAAAGGAGTCAACCTGGGCCCACCCAGTCCACGTCAGTTGTCAAACCACCGCTCAACAGGGCTAATCCCGCCGGCGTTGAGTCGCCGGCGAGGCCGAGACGGCGGAGGGCTTCGGAAAACGCCCTCAGGCGACCAAATTGACGGCGGAGACCATCTACGGGTAGCTGGGAACGAGCCGCAGCATTTGGTGGTGGTAGTTGGGCTCGGGGTGGCCGGAAACGTCGCCGGCGACGAGCTTGGCGGTCGCTGGAGTCGGGTGAGGAAAGTTTCGAGGCTACGGTGCACGGGAGGAAGAGCTGGTGGTGGCTACGGGTTCCTGGTGCTGCACTGAGCACGGTGAGGCGCTCGGGCGCGTGCTTGCATGGTCGTAGCCACGACGGCGACATGGCCGGCGGCGAGGAGCTCTCGGGTGCGGTGGAAACGGCGGCTACAGGGGCCAAACGAGCACGGGGGCTAGGAGGAAAAGAAAAGGAGCTCACAGCGGAGTCGGAGAGGGGGTCAGCGAGCTCGGGGAGGTCCTGGCGGCGGCGAATCGACCGGAGATGTCTCGGGTGCCCGAGGTTGAAGACGAGCTGATGGCGGCGTTGTAGGGGCTCCCGCGGGGCGTGGCTCGGTGAGGAGGAAGAGGGGGTCGAGGCAGAGCCTCTGAGCGCGTCGGTGAGGCGTGGGGTGGCCGGTGGCCACGGCGGTGCGCGTCGGCGGTGACGGCTACGCTCGGCGGTTGCGAGTAAGAGAAACGGAGGAGGGGGATGAGCGAGGGGTTCCAGGGGCGTGCGTGGCGGCGTTGGGGATGTCCAGGGCGACGAGGGGGCAGCCATGCAGGCAGCTGCCGGCGTGGCACGCCGCGGCACCGTGGCTGTCTTCTCCTCTGCCTTCTGGCAGGAGGAAGAAGACGCCCCTGCCCTCGGTGGGCTGGGCCAGTTGGCTGGGCTGCCAGCTGGGCCGGCCAGGTGGGCTGCAGGTGAGATTACTCTCTCTCTCTCTTAATTCTGTTTCTGTTTTCTATTTATGTTATTTTGTTTTGATTTAGTTAAAATACTAAATCATTTTATAAAATCCTGAAAATAAATATGTGACTACAATTAAAATATCCCAAACCACATAAAATGTTCCAGGATTATTGGACATATATTAATTATATAAAGAATATATATCCAATGCAAATAGTTATTTAATTAATTGAAAGGCCCAAAATAAATATCTCTGAGATTCCAAAAATATTGTTTTAAGTTTTACCTCTTGCCAATATTTTCAGAGACTAAGAGGAACATTTTCTTGGACTTCTTTGAAAAGATTTTAATGTTGATTATTTTTGAAGTGATTTAGGAGGGTTTCAACTAACCTCAATTCAACTTTCAGAATTTAGACATGATGCATGATGCTCACTCGGGTAAATAGCTACAAGCAAATTCTAGGGCTGTGACAAAGCCCCCCATCCGCGTCAACTTAGTAGGCCCACAAGTTAGCCTCCCACTATGGTGGGTCCCAACTAGCAGGGGGAGTATTCATTTTTTTGTGCGTAATAAGGAGGCACTTCCTTGCATGCGAAGATATAACTGGTGGGTCTGAGTTGTCAGCGGGAGTATTCATTCTTTTTGGCGTAATAAGGAGGTACTTGCTTGCGTGCGGCCATGGACCATGTGGGTCCCAACTGTCAGCCTCTCCATGTACGTCCCTCTTCCGATGGTGTCGTTTGTTGATAATGTTGACCACGCCATGCCGAGAACACCAGCGCGATGGACGACGGCGAGACCCAGGAAGGGAATGACCCGGATGCGGCGAAGCCACAGCAGTGAAGGGATGTGGGTGAGTAGAGGGATGGCCTAGGCAGCGATGGGAGTAGTAGGGGGCGGTGAGGCCTGCACGGCAGCACAACCAGCCACACGAGGCGGGAGAAGGCGGTCCCACCGGCGCTGGATTTGGCGACTGGAGCAAGAAGATCAGAGATTGAAGAAACACGACAGCCGTTGGATTGACATCCAACGGTTACGGCTACCAGAATCGTTTGTTGCCGTATATAACAAGTAAAAAATCTTGCATACGCGTCAACTTAATAGGCCCACAAGTCAGACCATTCCCTTTTTTTTAATAATTTATATATAGCTCATTGCAACTTCTTATGCAATTTATTACAGTCTGTTTTTTGTTGGCCAGGGCCAGGGTTAAAAATGTAAACAAAATTTCGCATATTTCTATGGGTTCCAAACTTTGTTTCATACCGAAATGTCGAGCCAGATTTAAATTACTTTGAATATATATTTGAATTAGGTTAAAGCCCAGTGAAATTGGAATATGAAAATGTGAAAAAATTCAGAAATTATAAAGTAATTGCCAATTTGTCATCTATTTTTTATATTTACAGCCCATTTCATATTACTTTCAAGATTTGCAGGCGTCTTGAAAGAGTTGCAGCCCATCAGGGCGTAGAAAAATAAGTAGGCCTAGATTGGGTATTCTTCAGAAAAAATAAACTGGGCTCATTTTCACAAACAAAAAATAGCTGGGCTGGTCATGTGGTGAACATAAAATATAAGCCTGGGCTAGACGGGCCACAGCCCAGTTGAAACCCTGCTCCATCTCAACAATGAAAAAAATACTGCTTGAGTAGCTACGTCCCAGGTGTCAGCCGATCTTGTGTTGTTCTCTTGTCTATTGACTATATACGCTAACAATGTCGTGGGTCCTAGATGTCAGGAAACCACTAGCAGGAAGAATTTTCTTTTTCCATACGCTGACAATGGAGTATATATATCAAAAAATGAGGAACTTCCTTGCGTCTGGCCATGGACATGGTGGGCCCCTACTGTCATCCTCTCCACATATAGTCCTCTGCCGATTCCTCTTGCTTATTGACCATGTTGACAATGCGAGAGGGCGGCACTATAGTGAGCGCAACAAAGCGCGCGGAGGACGGCGGCGAGGCCTCGGAGGTCGGCGTTAATGATTTAGGAGACAGTGGGGCGGCGATGCGTGCGCTCAGGCGCAGCCAGCCATGGGAGGCGGAAGCAGGCGGCCCCGCCGGCGCTGGTTTCACTACAGGAATCAGCTACTTTGCCATCCGCCAAGGCAGACGACAAAGGCATGGATGGCAGACAGCAAAGGGCTTTGCCGTCTGCCGCGGACGGAAAAAGGCTCTAGCAAAGATAGGATCGGTAAAGACCTTCTTTACCGTCTGCTTTCTGAAGCAGGCGGCAAAGGGCCTTTGCCATCAGCGGCTGACAGCAAAGAAAGCCGACGGCAATAAATTCGCTGTTAGTCCGTTAGGTGGCTAACGACAGTCTTTGTCGTCCGCCAGCTGATGACAACGAGCATCAGGCCTTTGCCATCGGCCAAATGACGTCAGTTGGACGTCACTGCCCACCAAGGCTTTGATGTCCGCCACTGTAGGAAAATGTGGTGACCTTTGCCGTCTGCCACTGTAGGCAAAGGTTTTGCCGTCCACCACTGTAGGCAAACTGACCAAATGGGTCAGCTCCCAGGAAGCACAGGTGGCTGCAGCATGGCTTCCTTGCCGTCCGCCGCGGATGACAAAGAGCACGTTGCCGTCGGTGGCAGACGGCAAAGAGCCTGCATTACCTCTTTTTCTGTTTTTTTTAAATCCAACAATTTTCACAGCAAATATATATGACATATATATATATATATATATATTTCACAGGGCTATTTAACAGCAAACATATGACATATCCAGCATATAAGTTTCATCGTACATACATATATAGTTCCATCCATTCATACATAGCAAGTTGCACATACACATTGTTCCATCCATACATATTACATTGCAAAGTTTCATCAAGATATCAAGTTACATCATAGCAAGCTAGAAGAATACTAGAAGAGAATGAAAGAAAAAACAAGCACTCTATCATAGCAAGCTAGCTTCCGTGAAGTGGATGAAATCTTCAAAATGGCAAATAAGAAAGTTAGAAAAAAGGTGACTAGAAGAAGAACTATATGTCATTTATGAGCTAACTTAGGTGAAATGGATAACTTAGGTGAAATGGATCATTTATGAGCTAACTTAGTTGAAATGGATCATTTATGAGCTAACTAAGGTGAAATGGATCATTTATGAGCTAAATTAGTTGAAATGGATCGTTTATGAGCTAACTAAGGTGAAATGGATCATTTATGAGCTAACTTAGGTGAAATGGATCGTTTATGAGCTAACTTAGGTGAAATGGATCGTTTATGAGCTAAGTTAGGTGAAATGGATCGTTTGTGAGCTAACTTAGCTGAAATGGATCGTTTATGAGCTAACCTAGGTGAAATGGATTGTTTATGAGCTAACTTAGGTAAAATGCATCATTTTAGAGCTAACCTAGGTAAGATGGGTCATTTTGGAGCTAACCTAGGTAAAATGGATCGTTTTTGAGCTAACTTAGGTGAAATGGATCGTTTATGAGCTAACCTAGGTGAAATGGATCGTTTATGAGCTAAGTTAGGTAAAATGCATCATTTTAGAGCTAACCTAGGTAAGATGGGTCATTTTGGAGCTAACCTAGGTAAAATGGGTCATTTTAGAGCTAACCTATGTAAAATGGATCATTTTGGAGCTAACCTAGGTAAAATGGGTCATTTTAGAGCTAACTTTGGTAAAATGGATCATTTATGAGCTAACTAAGGTAAATGGGTCATTTTAGAGCTAACTTAGGTAAAATGGGTCGTTTATGAGCTAACTAAGGTAATTATGCCATTTTGACATAAGTAAGCTAAGTACATGTCATTATTGAGCAAACCTAGTTAACAAAGCATATTAGAACTAACTTAGGTCATTTTGGAGGAAACAAAGCTAAGTATAGATCGTTTTAGAGCTAACTTAGGTAAAATGGATGGTTTGGAGGTTAGTAAGCTTATTAAGTCATTTTGGAGGAAAAGAAGCTAACTCTAGGTCACTATAGTAAGCATATTGGAGGAAATAAAGCTAAGTCTAGGTCTTTAAGCATTTGTTAAGCAAAACACTAGAGAAACTTACCGTGATCATGGAGGTGTAGGAGCAGGCTGGCTCGTGCCGGTAGCTGGAGAAGGATCATGCGATGCTTGCCTGGAGTTACGCTGCACCAAAAATCATTTCCAATGTCTCGTTAGCATGATGACACCCAAATGTTAAGACTAGCAAGTAATGTCCATTCAAATTAAACTCACTGTGGTCCCAGGAGCAATCTCTGGCATCGGCAGAGCAGTCTGACCGGCCTTCTTGCACACTGACTGCACATTTGGTTTTGACGACTCAGTCATACTTGTTAGCAATGAGAAAAACACTACATGAATGTTTTGGCTAATTTGTAGAAGAAACTTACCACAAGGAGCTCGTACATGGCCCTTGCCTGCATGTCATTCCGTTCCCTCTCCTCCTCCAACATCTTTGTCTCCCTATCCTCCAACTCCCGCTGCCTCTCCGCCGCCTCCGCCAGAAGTTTCCCTGTTCTATCTCTCTCACTCTGTATAGCAGCCTGCAACACCACTCCTCGTTAGCATTTGTAATCATTGATGGAAGCGCACATTATGTAATGGAGAAAGATAGCTGAGTACGTATAATTAACTAACCTTGAAGGCGAGTTGGACTGGCCATTCACGAGGCCTTATCTCAGGAGCGGAGCTCGACTGGCGCGCCTTGATCTGCGAGAGAGTGCTAGGACAATAGATAAGTCCATCTCCAATAGCTATCGAGCCATGGGACCTCCCGCGACCAGCTATCATCACCAACTCTGGATCAATGGGACCCTGGCTCGGGTTAAATTCCTCCCCTTTCCTCGCCTTCCCCTGATCTCTATATTTCACGAGCTTGTTGTGGGAGGAGATGTTGGTGAAGTTGTTTGGATCATCGAGGTCAGACGGAGAGAATGCCTTGACTTTCTTGTAAGAGGCAGTATGGGCCATGGCATAGAGATCGTACACCTCTAGCACCTTATCCGCCTTATTGTAGCGTGCCTGAAAGAGAGAAACAAAGTAAATTAGTAATTAAAGGGCTCAAGCTAGCATGATGACTGAATTGCATGAATCATGAAGAAAACCACATACCCAGTTCCAGCCGAACTGATATAAGTTGGAGCTACCTTGATGGTGTGGCACACCTTCCATTTGGGCACGTTTGTCCTTGGCCTCGTTGTGGATGGCTAGCCATTTTTTTGAGCACCACTCATTGACCAACACCTCCCAACAATTCATCCGATCCGCACACCATCTCGGAGGCGCCTAAGTTAGCAAATAGAATCTTGAGCGCTACGGCTATGAATTATTAAATGAAGGAAGTAAGTACAAGGCCTTAAGAATTACCTTCATGTACTGCTCCTTACTCAGGAACTTCTCGCGGAACGCCGGCTTGGTCTTCTTGATACCATGCAAGGCGTAGTAGTCTCGAACAGCCTACACCTGAGCCTCGTGCCGTAAGTTCTGTAGTAGGCGCTTGCAGACGTTATCGATAACATTTGCCGCGTCCTCCTCGTATCCCTCCTCACACCTATAGAATGTCTGCAATGAAATGAGACAATATTGATTAGTACAATTAATAACTAGCTAGTTGAAGATTTTTAATTGTGTAAAGGAGAAATTACCTAGAACTTTCTGATCACCACTTCTACCCTCGTGCCGCACAAGACACTGCCGATAATCTCACCCGGCGGGGCCGGGGCAGCCAAGTAGTGCTCCCAGATCAATCCAAGCTCTGGAAGCCGACCCTCACTAGGCAATGTGACAAACCCCGGGAAGTTTTGCCAGCAAAGCACTCCAAGGACGGAGTTGGGCCGACAAACATTCTGATGGTGGTCCCAACCGCTGCAGCATGACAAGGCCAACGCATTAGATATTTGAAGAAACGTGAATGCAGAAGGTACAAAAAGATTAAATGCACTTACCTATCCCCATCAGGGAAAATCAACCACCTCTGCTCGCGGGTCACCGGCACTTCCGAGAGCCGTGTACAACCACGCTGGTAAACAGTGCCCCCCTCCTCCTCAATATCAGTCGGCTCCCCGCCATCATCAGCATGGCCACTCGGCTCCTAAGGCTGATCCGGCCAGGTACCCCATCCAGACGTGTGCTCCTCCGGGGTCTCGTGGGCCGAAGGCCCGTCGACCCAAGGCTCGTGGATCGGAGTCCGTGTAGCCTCCTCCTCGGACGAGTCCACCCTAGCAGTCATGTGCTCGGGTGAAACACCTGGGGGTGGTGGTGAGGAAGGCACCCTGGAAGTCACCCTACCTCCTCTCCCGCGACCACGTGCTCCAACTCCTCTCTTCTTCCCTCCCTTACCTCGTCCCCTGCTGGGCACCACGGTCGATGAAGAAGGGCTCGGCGGTGTCGCCATACTGTCCAGCAACGCTCAGTGGAGAGCTGCATGTGGAATGGAAGACCTCCCACCACGCGCCGACGAAGAAGGGGCCTCGGAGCGCTCCCGACCAGCGCCCACCATCTTTCAACACCTGCCATGACAAAGAGTAAACGAAATTACTACAACATAAAAAAATACCGACATGAATAATGATATGTATATCACTTAAGTGTATCATCATCAAGTACAACATAAAAAATTGAATACCTGACATGAACTACTAATAATCTCGATCACTGTCATCAATAAATGGATAATCATGATCATCACTATCATCAAGGACGTGCTCATAGGGTTCAGCGGCATCAACATGTGGAAGGCCACCTTGACGTAATCGGTCAAGCATTGATAGGTCATCCGCAGCAGTAGCCTCTTCTTGTTCTGGCTCTTCTTGTTCCTCCTCTGGGGTGATGTCGGATTCACTGTCGCTGTCTACTTCAATGTTTTGGGGTGAAGTATAGCGGTTCTTGAAACGTTTTTTGGAAAGACGTGTCTCTTGGAAGAATTCTCCTTCATATGTGTCTAGGTTAATGTGAGGTTCATAATCCCCTTCCTTTGGGGGAGATAGTCTAGCACGTGGCGGCACTTCATAAACGACATCCCAACCTTTCAGATTTGGATTAGTTTGGCAGGCCCACGGTAGATAGAATACTTGGGTCGCCTGTTGAGCCGTAATATAGATATCAGGAACATCTAAATGGGTGCCTTGTTTGATTTCAACTAGCCCTATATGTTCATGAGTCCTTCAAGTCTCCTTCGGCTGAAACCAATAACATTTGAAGACTACGACATTCGGTGGGTTTTCACCATAGAATAGAAGTTCATAAATTGCTTCAACTCTCCCATAATACTCGGTACCTCCTTCGCCGATAGCAGATACACAACAATTTGTAGACTTTCAGTCGGCCATAGATAGCTCTTTGCCATAGGTACGAAAGCGATACTCGTTGATCTCGTATTTGTCAAATGAACGGACCTTATAGTCAAAACCATTATCGACTTGTCTCAATTCGGCGTCCATAGACTCTGAATTAGCCTACAAGTTTAATACGAAAGGATTGTTGCATTGGGCACAAATTAGCGAATGAAATGAAATGGTCTAATAGAAATTACCGTTTGTTTGAACCAAGAGATAAAACCGGGATAGCCGTGTGGGGACCCCGGCTCATAAGTCGTGATCACCGAATGCACGTGTACAGTGATCCCAGAGATCAATGGTCATTGAACACACAGAAGCTGAATAACAAGAGTCTTACATCCATACATACCGTATTACACAAGTAGGACCATTATGGTCAAGTCTTGAGTATAACATCGCAGTGGAAATCTTCGTCGATAACTTGGACCCATGCCATCTGCCTTAACCCTACAGGCATTTTGACTGGGAAGCGTCCTAGCTCGCATGTTCGTCATCGAGGTACTCTTCTTCATATCATGTTCTTTCATGCCTGGCCAATAAAATAACCAGTGGCAAGCCAATGAGTACTTTGAATGTACTCGCAAGCAACCCATGTTTTGGTTCAAGATACAACAATGCATGATATAGGTAAAAAATATTTTGCGGAAAGCTAGTTTTTGAGTGCAATGACATGTTCAACAACTCGTAAGACATGCATCAGGAGAATTCAAGTAACCAAGAGGACAGGTTACAGATATCAACATAAATAGAGTGGGCATCAACCCAACTCAATCATGTCAAGTCCTTTGACTTGACCCAAGTAGTTCTTCCCACACACACTCGTTTGTAAACAAGTGGACGTAGCCCAAGAGCGGTTAACCAACTGTCCTTGACCGTGGACATGGCTATTCGAATAGTTTTACACACTGCAGAGGTTGCACACTTTACCCACAAGATCCGGGGAACTTCCGTGTCATCCACGACCCACGGTACCTCAAGTACCCGGGGTAAGCACCCGATCACTATCTTTCCCTAGACGACACTAACATAGAGTCCATGCGATTGGCAGTAACCCCCGTGCCCAACATTTCACATCTTAAAATTGTGGAGCCTCGCTCCCATTTTCATCACATACCACAAGCACGGGGTACCAACGGTGTGTCCGGTGCCCTGTGAAGACAGTCATGGCCGCCCTACCTAGCACGACCCCGTCCCGAGAGAGAGCACCAACTCTCCCCCATCACTAGTAATGCGGGCTCCAAGCTAGTATCGGCCTAGGTAATCAATAATGCCCTTTCCCATACAAGGGTAGAGTGTTTGCGCATGTAAGGTTGGAATAACGGTCGCAACTTAAACCAATCCGTTTTTGAAAACAACACACACACTTGCCTCGGTACACCACTTCGTCATCAAGTGGCTACCCAACTCATCATCTCCCTCGGGCATAAGTGGCACCCGACGGGGTTTTCGAGAAGTCCTTTGAAAGTACTTTGTCTCCATCACCATGCATATTCTCATCCCTTTTTGCGTAGCAACTACTTTAGCATCCTATCTACTCCCACCGGCATAACCCTCATAAGGAGGTAGGGTCATGCACAATGCAAGTATCAACGAGGAAGTAACAGAGGCAACCCATCAAAGTGGTTACCATCTCATCGTGATTCCGATGCAACACTAATAAAGTGCTATATGACATGCATAAAAAGGGTTTCATAAATATGGTCAAAGGGCTGCTTGCCTGTTTTAACAAAGTCTTCGAGGTCTTCAAATATCTCTGGTCCAACTCCAAGCATTTCGTCTACTTCGTCAACTATCGTCAAAAGCAACCATAATAAGCAACACAACAAGGCAGGAAATGAAAGTGCTCTAAAAATATTGATTTGACTTTTCTAGGACATCTCTGGTTGTATGAAAATTAACCAGAGTGGTTTCATTGGAATTGGGTCAGTGGATATTTGTAAACATTTGGATATGATGGAATCAAGGGGTTTATGGATTTGCAAGAGGTGTATAGAAATATTATTTTTCAAAATGAGCAGGGATACCCATTTAACAAGGCATGATTTTAGAAGCATCTAGGAGTTGGTTTCACTGGATTTGGAGTTCAAATGATTTCTCTATGAATTGCAAAGTTGGCTATATATGAAGGAATAGACCACTATTTGAGGTGATACAGAAAGTATTAGTAAAAATGTTCAAAAACTAAGTTTTGAACTTATAGACATCTAGGATTTTGAATCATGGAATTTGGATCAAAAATGGGCTCTCTGTGATTTTCTAAAGTTTATCACAGAAATGAAAAAATAGGATTTTGATAAATATTTCTGAGGAGAAAGTTTTTGGAAAATGTGCAAATAGCACCATGTGATAGATCATGATTTGTGGATCCCCTAGAAATTTGAATCATCAAATTTGGATATCATTTGAATTATTTGTGGATTTTACAAGTTTACAGAAAAAGAAAAAGAAAAGGGGAAGGGTTTTACCCTTATCCTGCACACTGGGCGAGGGATAGGCAGCAAGCCGGCCCAACGGCTCAGCTGCGCGGGTGGCAGGGGCAATGTCGAAGGCGCCCTGGGTGGAGTACGCCTTCGCCGCGCGTGAAGCGGGTTTGCTCCCGGCCCGTCTCCACTTAAACGGGCGGGGCCCACCCACCGGGTCGCTGACGAGCGGGGCCCGGTGCTCAGGACGTCTCCTACCTCCCGCTCGAACAGAACAGAGGCAGGAGAGGCGAGGCCGAGCGGGTGCCGGCGTTCTCCCCAGCGTCACCGGCCATCCCCGGCGATGCCCAGCACACCGGCGGGTTCAGGAGGCCGAGACGCATCCGCCAAGGTGCGCCATGTCCGCAGGGGTGGTCGGATGCGAGCGCGCCATCGGCCGTGGCGGGCGAAGCTGGCGGTGGTGATGGAACTCCATGGAACAGCCACGGGGAGGAGAGGGAGAAGCACGGGAGGGGCTCGCGGTGATGGTGGTGGTGCTCTAGTGCGGTCTAGAGGGAAGGAGGAGGAGAGGTGGGCACGAATTTAGGCGGAGTCCGGTGGCTCAGCTCCGGCCATGGGGAGCGATGGAGGGCTCGGGGAGAGGTTTGGCTTCGTCCCGTGGGTCTCTGGGAGGGAGAGAGGGTGAGTGGTGAGGAGAGGAGGGCTCGGGAGGCCCTTAAATAGGCGGGCGATGGTCCACCGAGGACTCGTGCGCCGGCGAGCTCGTTGCATACACCACGGGTCACAGGAGCTCGTCGCGGTGTGTCTGGGGCGTTCCTGGATTCGGTCCAGAGCTAGGGGACAGAAGAGAGAGAGCAGGGGGGGCAGGGGCACCGCGCGTGTGAGCTTGCTCACTGGTGCACTCGGGCGGCTGGCGCGCGTGCGAGCAGGGGCAAGAGGAGGGAGAAGGAGGACGGGGTCGACCGGCTGTCGTGTTGAGGACGCCGTGGAGCATCGTCGGGCGCTGGGGAGGCCCGAGGTGGCCGGAGGTGCTTGGCAGGGGGCGGCTACAGTGCGGGAGCGCACTGTAGCGCGCTCCAGAGCTCCCAAATGGCATGCCATGGCATTTTATATGCCTTGTGGGTGCGGCCACTAATGTCTGGTAGCTCTAGGAGGGAGTAAAGAAAGGGGAGGAAGCATTGGATGCCATGGAGGGCCACTGGAATGAGGAGGGAGGTGAGAAAGGAGAAGAATGCTGCTGTCCAGAAGGGTAAATGGGGTGTTTCACCCCTCAATCATTGAGCTGAGGCCAGGGAAGAGTTACTGGAGATAGGAGAAGACTAGGAGGAGATGTGGTAAAAAGTTGAGCTCAAGGAGAATGGTGTAAGTGGTCAAAATGGTGATTTTTGAAAAGTGACAGAAGGTGTTTGATGCAAATTTGGGCAAGCAAATTAACTCCACTTGACATGAGAATTAACAGGATCAAGTGTCACACATAATTGAGGTTGACCACTAAGTTTGAGTCCATTTTGAGAAAGTTACCAATGCAACTTTTGTAAACCCTAGAAATCAGCAGAAATGGCTTTACCAAGATTTAGTCATGCAAATCTATTCTCCTTGATGCACCACTTGGTGTAGTGTCATCATTTGAGGATTTGAACATGTCCACAAAAGTTGAGATCAAAATGAGAAAGTTGCCAATGTAAACTTGTCCAAATTTGGTTCTGGACAGAGAGGGTTTTGGGGCACTTTGATCAAGATAACATTCTCTCCAACTTGTGCCATTTGGTCTAGATGCATTATTACACCATTTGAGCATGTGCACCAAGTTTGAGAGCATTTGGACATGTTTGACAGTGCAAAGTTGTTCAAACTTGAAAAAGGACAGCAGTGGTTTTGAGAGGGTTTCATGGGGTTATACTGTTCTCCATGACATGGTACTTGGCAAGATCATCAAAAATGTCATATGTGACATGTTAGAATTTTCTTGGATTTTTATGAAAGGATTTCCTGTAGAAATATTTCAAATCCTTGAAATGAGCAGAAATGGTTTTGGGAGGTTTTGTCCAATATTTTGATCATGACCATGTCTTGAAACTCATATATATGGAAAATATATGTCCATTGAGTCTCCCTAATTTTTCTCAAAAAAAATTTAAAGCTTTAAAATAATTTTAACCTATTAAAGACCATTTCTGGCCTTAAGAAAAAGCCTTTAAATCAAATAGGAAAATAACTTTTAAAATTATATTTTTGTGGTTTCTGGGTATCCTATATCTAATAGGAGTCAAACATATTTTTGGAAAGATTTTTACTGCCCCGAATTAAGTACTTGCAGTACAAATCTTAATTCAGCGGTTTTTGGAAAACTAATTTTTGAAATACTTTTTGGCCAATTTTTTTAAGAAAATACTATATTGCTCTATACACATGGCATGATCATTGGTTCAAGAGTTTGGAGCAAGGAGATGAAGTATAGGAGTTGGAGGATTTATTTGATTTTTAGAGCACTTGCAAACAACAGACAAAATCCAAACAAGGCAAGGTCCAAAACACTCAAAAGTTTTTGTCAAACCACATTTTATCATGATTTATTAGCTTAAGTGTTGTGGCATGAAAATCAGGGTGTGAGAGACCTACCCCCCTTACAAGAATCTCGTCCCCGAGATTCCCAGACTAGGCGCGGAAAGGAATACGGAAACTTGGATTTTGGGGTAGTCTTCACGTCCTCATACTGCTTCTGCTTCCGTTTGGTGCTCCATTGAACCTTGAAGTACTCGATGGCATGGCTTCATGTTTGTCGTCCTGCTTGATCTAGATTGCAATTGGGATCTCTCGCGTAGGTCATATTGGGCTGGAGGTCGATGGCTCGTGATCGATGTCCTTGTAGAGACCAGGCTAGTTAGGAAGTTGGAAACGTTTTCGGAGTGGTGTCGTGTGGAAAAACGTTGTGCACAGTGGGTGACTCAGGTGATAACTCTAGCTGGTAGCCATCTATTCTTCATCTTGCAGTGATCTTGGAGAGGGCCGATAAATCTTGGTGTTAGCTTCCCTTTGACATGGAAATGCTTGGTTCCTTTGAGAGAAGTGTTTTGCATATATGCCTGGTCTTTGATGCGGAGGTATACTTCTTGAAGATGGTGGTTGGTGTAGTTCTTCCTCCTAGACATGACGATCTTCAGATGTTTCTTCACCAGCTCAGTGATTCTTCTTCCGTCTTTGGGTAGACAAGTATGTTGCCAAAATAAAGATGACAACTATCTTGTTTAAGCACTCCATGAAAACTTTGTTCACGGGGTACATAAATTAGGCTGGGGGTATTGGGTGGTCACGGTTGAGTATGGTCCGAGGTGTTCTCGATTTAGAGTCAAGACCTATGGTAATGACCCGACCATGTTGTGGCTTAGTAGGGCTTAAGGGTTTCAGGGATTCTAGTGTGCGAGTGAACATTTTATTATCTTATCCTTAAGCACGGTTTCTGAGATGCCAATAGTCTATCTAGTCCTTCAAACAAATAACCTTATACCATCGAAAGCATCATCTCGTATAGGCCAAATCCAATCATCACTCATGATTTACCAAAGTCTCAGATAATTCCTCAGGGTCACTGATACAAACTCATGAAGTCATTTGTCCTCTATTCCTATATCCTCAAATTGGTCTTCCTTATGGCATCGTCAGTTCTTGTGCTATATTAGGGTGAAAATGTGCTTGCTCACTACGTCCACTAGTTCCATAATGAGCCCAGTGATAAACAAGGTTACGGAGGCTTAACTGGTTCTCTTGCAATTCTTTGGGTCAAGCACATGGTTAAAGATTCGATATGGGGTATCTTGTGAAGTCTCGAAGGGTCTAAGAATGGGTTTCTAGTCTGGGGGTTAAACATGACTCTACGGGGTTCTACTTGGTCGAGGAGGCTGTAGAAAAATTCTTCAGTGCTAGTTGGTTGCCGAGGTAGAATCCTTGGTGTAGCTTGTCTTGCTGGTCTTCAGTTGAGGAGAGAGATGAGAGGGAAAAGTAGCATAGAGGAGGGGAATGCCTAAAGGGGGTTCCATAGTGCAAGTGCAAACAAACATGGGCTGAAAGGGCCAAACACAAACAATAAAATAAGGCAGGTGATATAGCCGCATACTAGTTGCCTAGGGCAAAAGGATGGCTGATATCAAAACACAATCAAATAAAAACAAGCAACACACAATCATGGTTCTATTCGAACCATCATACGGACTTGACTGCGCATAGGGGGGTATATGACTCATCCTACCCTAGGGGTTCTCGGACTCAGTAGTCGTGCCTTGTGCCTCGTGCAGTCTTCTGAGTTTTCCTCAGGTGTCTCTTGTAGTTGTTCGATGAAACGATCTGGGTTGAGCCTGAAGAGTCTTCAATAACTTCTCGCCTGTTGAAGTGATGGGGTGAAGGTGGCTCCTTGCAGTAGGCATTGACTCGGTCTTCTGTTGTCTTTTTAATTATGACGATCCCTTTTTGTGTTCTAAGGCGTCGATGGTACCAAGTAAGTAATCCTTATGCAAGGCATAGTAGAGGTCCAACATGTCGGTTACGTTGATGAAAACATCGACACCAAGAGCGGGGGATGAAGAGAACCATTTTCCTACTCACTATAGTGAGGCGGGCCAAATGGCGAGGTTCTCATCCACCGTTGGTTGCCGATACAACAACGGTAAGGACATGATTGCTCTATTAGCGATGTCTATCATGGTCTTGCATATATTACACCCTGATCATCATAGGACAAGGTTGCATCATCCTGGGGCAAATTCAAAGGTGTCACCATCCTCTGGGTCTTCATGTCCTCATTCTTCAAAGGCGTATTTTCTGTTGGCATCGTCTTGTTGTGGTGTCGCGAATCTTGGGTTCAGAAGAGGTGGGTGAGTATTTGGCAAGGTGTACTCCTTCTAGGCTATCCATGAGAATTACAAGGAATCCCGTGGTCAGGGGCTTGAGGGTGCTAGCAACCGTTTGCAATAGTTTTGAAGAGAAGAGATCGATGGGGAAAGTATACCTTAGTTTTTGAAAAACTGAGAAGGGAAGAGAAGTATAGATAGTTTTGAAAACTAGTAATAGTTTTAGAAATAATTTTACCCTACCTAACGACCATGCTAACTAAGGCTTCCTACAGTCAGGATGCTCTGATACCAGCTCTGTGGGGACCCCGACTCATAAGTCGTGATCACCGAATGCACGTGTACAATGATCCCAGAGATCAATGCTCACTGAACACACAGAAGCTGAATAACAAGAGTCTTACATCCATACGTACCGTATTACACAAGTAGGACCATTATGGTCAAGTCTTGAGTATAACATCGCAGCGGAAATCTTCATCGATAACTTGGACCCATGCCATCTGCCTGAACCCTACAGGCATTCTGACTGGTAATCGTCCTAGCTCGCATGTTCGTCACCGAGGTACTCTTCTTCATATCATGTTCTTTCATGCATGGCCAATAAAATAACCAGTGGCAAGCCAATGAGTACTTTGAATGTACTCGCAAGCAACCCATGTTTTGGTTCAAGATACAACCATGCATGATATAGGTAAAAAAAATTGCGCAAAGCTAGTTTTTGAGTGCAATGACATGTTCAACAACTCGTAAGACATGCATCAGGAGAATTCAAGTAACCAAGAGGACAGGTTACAGATATCAACATAAATAGAGTGGGCATCAACCCAACTCAATGATGTCAAGTCCTTTGACTTGACCCAAGTAGTTCTTCCCACACACACTGGTTTGTAAACAAGTGGACATAGCCCAAGAGCGGTTACCCAACTGTCCTTGACCGTGGACACGGCTATTCGAATAGTTTTACACTCTGTAGAGGTTGCACACTTTACCCACAAGATCCGGGGAACTTCCGTGTCATCCACGACCTGCGGTACCTCAAGTACCCGGGGTAAGCACCCGATCACTATCTTTCCCTAGACGACACTAACATAGAGTCCACTCGATTGGCAGTAACCCCCGCGCCCAACATTTCACATCTTAAAATTGTGGAGCCTCGCTCCCATTTTCATCACATACCACAAGCACGGGGTACCAACGGTGTGTCCGGTGCCCTGTGAAGACAGTCATGGCCGCCCTACCTGGCACGACCCCGTCCCGAGAGAGAGCACCAACTCTCCCCCATCACTAGTAATGCAGACTCCAAGCTAGTATCGGCCTAGGTAATCAATAATGCCCTTTCCCATACAAGGGTAGAGTGGTTGCGCATGTAAGGTTGGAATAACGGTCGCAACTTAAACCAATCCGTTTTTGAAAACAACACACACACTTGCCTCGGTACACCACTTCGTCATCAAGTGGCTACCCAACTCATCATCTCCCTCGGGCATAAGTGGCACCCGACGGGGTTTTTGAGAAGTCCTTTGAAAATACTTTGTCTCCATCACCATGCATATTCCCGTCCCTTTTTGCGTAGCAACTACTTTAGCATCCAATCTACTCCCACCGGCATAACCCTCATAAGGAGGTAGGGTCATGCACAATGCAAGTATCAACGAGGAAGTAACAGAGGCAACCCATCAAAGTGGTTACCATCTCACCATGATTTCGATGCAACACTAATAAAGTGCTATATGACATGCATAAAAAGGGTTTCATAAATATGGTCAAAGGGCTACTTGCCTGTTTTAACAAAGTCTTCGAGGTATTCAAATATCTCTGGTCCAACTCCAAGCATTTCGTCTACTTCGTCAACTATCATCGAAAGCAACCATAATAAGCAACACAACAAGGCAGGAAATGAAAGTGCTCTAAAAATATTGATTTGACTTTTCTAGAACATCTCTGGTTATATGAAAATTAACCAGAGTGGTTTCATTGGAATTGGGTCAGTGGATATTTCTAAACATTTGGATATGATGGAATCAAGGGGTTTATGGATTTGCAAGAGGTGTACAGAAATATTATTTTGAAAAATGAGCAAGTATACCCATTTAACAAGGCATGATTTTAGAAGCATCTAGGAGTTGGTTTCACTAGATTTGGAGTTCAAATGATTTCTCTATGAATTGCAAAGTTGTCTATATATGAAGGAATAGACCACTATTTGAGGTGATACAGAAAGTATTAGTAAAAATGTTCAAAAACTAAGTTTTGAACTTATAGACATCTAGGATTTTGAACCATGGAATTTGGATCAAAAATGGGCTCTCTGTGATTTTCTAAAGTTTATCACAGAAATGGAAAAATAGGATTTCGATAAATATTTCTAAGGAGAAAGTTTTTGGAAAAATGTGCAAATAGCACCATGTGATAGATCATGATTTGTGGATCACCTAGAAATTTGAATCATCAAATTTGGATATCATTTGAATTATTTGTGGATTTTACAAGTTTATAGAAAAAGAAAAAGGAAAGGGGAAGGGTTTTACCCTTATCCTGCGCACTAGGCGAGGGATAGGCAGCGAGCCGGCCCAACGACTCAGCTGCGCGGGTGGCAGGGGCAACGTCGAAGGCGCCCCGGGCGGAGTACGCCTTCGCCGTGCATGAAGCGGGTTTGCTCCCGGCCCGTCTCCACTTAAACGGGCGGGGCCCACCCACCGGGTCGCTGACGAGCGGGGCCCGGTGCTCAGGACGTCTCCTACCTCCCGCTCGAACAGAGCAGAGGCAGGAGAGGCGAGGCCGAGCGGGTGCTGGCGTTCTCCATAGCGTCACCGGCCATCCCCAGCGATGCCCAGCACACCGGCGGGTTCAGGAGGCCGAGACGCATCCGCCGAGGTGCGCCATGTCCGCAGGGGTGGTCGGATGCGAGCGCACCATCGGCCGTGGCAGGCGAAGCTGGCGGTGGTGATGGAACTCCATGGAACAGCCACGGGGAGAAGAGGGAGAAGCACGGGAGGGGCTCGCGGTGATGGTGGTGGTGCTCTAGTGCGGTCCAGAGGGAAGGAGGAGGAGAGGTGGGCACGAATTTAGGCGGAGTCCGGCGGCTCGGCTCCGGCCATGGGGAGCGATGGAGGGCTCGGGGAGAGGTTTGGCTTCGTCCCGTGGGTCTCTGGGAGGGTGAGAGGGCGAGTGGTGAGGAGAGGAGGGTTCGGGGAGGCCCTTAAATAGGCGGACGACGGCCCACCGAGGACTCGTGCACCGGCGAGCTTGTTGCCGTCACCACGGGTCACAGGAGCTCGTCGCGGTGTGTTTGGGGTATTCCTGTATTCGGTCCAGAGCTAGGGGAGAGAAGAGAGAGAGCAGGGGGGCCAGGGGCACCGCGCGTGTGAGCTTGCTCACTAGTGCACTCGGGCGGCTGGCACGCGTGCGAGCAGGGGCAGGAGGAGGGAGAAGGAGGAGGGGGCCGACCGGCTGTCGTGTTGAGGACGCCGAGGAGCATCGTCGGGCGCGCTGGGGAGGCCTGAGGTGGCCGGAGGTGCTTGGCAGGGGGCGGCTACAGTGCGGGAGCGCACTGTAGCGCGCTCCAGAGCGCCCAAATGGCATGCCATGGCATTTATATGCCTTGTGGGCGCGGCCACTAATGTCTGGTAGCTCTAGGAGGGAGTAAAGAAAGGGGAGGAAGCATTGGATGCCATGGAGGGCCACTGGAATGAGGAGGGAGGTGAGAAAGGAGAAGAATGCTGCTGTCCAGAAGGGTAAATGGGGTGTTTCACCCCTCAATCATTGAGCTGAGGCCAGGGAAGAGTTACTGGAGATAGGAGAAGACTAGGAGGAGATGTGGTAAAAAGTTGAGCTCAAGGAGAATAGTGTAAGTGGTCAAAATGGTGATTTTTGAAAAGTGACAGAAGGTGTTTGATGCAAATTTGGGCAAGCAAATTAACTCCACTTGACATGAGAATTAACAGGATCAAGTGTCACACATAATTGAGGTTGACCACCAAGTTTGAGTCCATTTTGAGAAAGTTGCCAATGCAACTTTTGTAAACCCTAGAAATTAGCAGAAATGGCTTTACCAAGATTTAGTCATGCAAATCTATTCTCCTTGATGTACCACTTGGTTTAGTGTCATCATTTGAGAATTTGAACATGTCCACAAAAATTCAGATCAAAAGGACACATTTGGCAATGTAGAGTTGTTCAAATTTGGTTCTGGACAGAAAGGGTTTTGGGGTACTTTGATCAAGATAACATTCTCTCCAACTTGTGCCATTTGGTCTAGGGAAGATTATTACACCATTTGAGCATGTGCACCAAGTTTGAGAGCATTTGGACATGTTTGACAGCGACAGTTCAAACTTGAAAAAGGACAGAAGTGGTTTTGAGAGGGTTTCATGGGGTTATACTATTCTCCATGACATGGTACTTGGCAAGATCATCAAAAATGTCATATGTGACATGTTAGAATTTTCTTGGATTTTTATGAAAATATTTCCTGTAGAAATATTTCAAATCCTTGAAATGAGAAGAAATGGTTTTGGGAGGTTTTTTCCAATATTTTGATCATGACCATGTGTTGAAACTCATATATATGGGAAATATATGTCCATTGAGTCTCCCTAATTTTTCTCAATTTTTTTTAAAGCTTTAAAATAATTTTAACCTATTAAAGACCATTTCTGGCCTTAAGAAAAAGCCTTTAAATCAAATAGGAAAGTAACTTTTAAAATTATATTTTTGTGGTTTCTGAGTATCCTATATCTAATAGGAGTCAAACATATTTTTGGAAAGATTTTTACTGCCCTGAATTAAGTACTTGCAGTACAAATCTTAATTCAGGGGTTTTTGGAAAACTAATTTTTGAAAATACTTTTTGGCCAAATTATTTTTGTAAGAAAATACTATATTGCTTCTATACACATGGCATGATCATTGGTTCAAGAGTTTGGAGCAAGGAGATGAAGTATAGGAGTTGGAGGATTTATTTGATTTTTAGAGCACATGCAAACAATAGACAAAATCCAAACAAGGCAAGGTCCAAAACACTCAAAGTTTTTGTCAAACCACATTTTATCAAGATTTATTAGCTTAAGTGTTGTGGCATGAAAATCAGGGTATGACAAGCCGCCTCCTTGCTTTGCGAGAAGCTCATACTCTTCGACGGAATCCTTTTGGATCACCGCTCCATACGAGAATAAGGCGATGTATCGACTATATGAAATATCCAGGAATAAGAGCAATTCAAAGGAAATAGAAGTTGCGAAACAATGTATCGAGAACTTACTCGATGTACGGCCGCACTTCTGTCAGGTTGTTGAAAATATCCAACGAAATGGTCTGCCATTCTTCGTTATCCAAAGATACTGGTTTCAAACCACTGGCTGGTGCGAGATTCCCTTTGAATAGGTTGAGGTTGGATCCACCCTTTTTAGGGTCATCAGCATTGTACCGAGGCTTTGGATTATGCAGATGGCGATTTTTGGCTTCGTAGTGTGTTGTCACGAAGTTTGCCGCCTCCTCAGTGATGAATGCCTCAGCCATCAATGCTTCAATTCTATGTTTATTTTTACATTTTTCTCGAAGCGTCTTCTGCATCCTCTCAGTTGGGTAGCACCAACGATTTTGCACGGGCCCCCCAATCTTTCCTCGGTCGGGAGATGCAAAATCAAATGTTGCATTGGATTAAAGAAGCCCAGTGGAAAGATCTTCTCTAACTTGCAGACCAATTCCGGTGCCAACTCTTGCATTTCTTCTAGCATGCCAGGTGATAGTTCTTTCGCACAAAGAACACGGAAGAAATAGCTGAGTTCTGCTAGTACTAGCCATTCATCCTCGGGGATGAAGCCACGCAACATCACCGGCATTACCCGCTCAATCCATATGCGCCAATCATGACTCTTGAGACCAAATATCTTCAATTTATCAAGACTCGCTCCCCTCTTTAGATTCACTGCATACCCATCAGGGAACATCAACTTCATTTTCACCCACAAGATAATTTCCCTCATAGCTGGCCTTCCAATATTGAACAATGCCTTTGGCTTCGTCCAGTTCTACTTTCCTTTCAGTTCTTTCACATAGCGCCTCCAGATCGACTCTAGCCTTAGTATTATCCTTTGACTTCCCATCTAGGCCGAACAATGTACCAAAAAGTGCCTTGGCAATATTCTTCTCAGTGTGCATCATGTCAATGTTGTGTGGGAAAAGGAGGTCTTTGAAGTAAGGCAGATCCCATAAGCATGTCTTGTGAGTCTAGGAGTGTTTAGAATTATACCCCTTGAAGTACCCTGGACGCTCTGGATCTGGCTCGAGAGCATTTAACTGATCCAGGGTCTGTTGGCCTATCAACGCAGGTGGTGCAGAGTTTTGACAACTCTACCTCTGATGAAGTTCTTCTTGTGTTTCCTGAACTTATGGTGAGGATCCAGGAACTGTCTATGCATGTCGAAGCAAGAAAACTTGCGACCGGCCTAAAGCCAACGAAACTCAAGAGCTCCCTTGCATGTGGGGCTGAGGAACCTACCATGCACACACCAGCTAATGAATAGTGCATACGCCGACAAGTCATGCATCGAGTACATGTACCAGACACGCATTATGAAGTTCTGTTTGCTATAGGCGTCGTATGTCTTGAACCCATTATCCCAGGCTTCTTGCAATTCATCCTTAAGTTGCTGCATGTACACATTCATATTTTCCCGGATAGTTGGGCCCTGGAATTATCAACGTCGGGAAAATGTTCTTTCTTTGCATAATCTGTCCAGGGGGGGGGAGATTGAGTGGAAAGACAAATACAGGCCAACAACTGTATTGGGTTGCCATCAGACCAAACACACTAAACCCATCCGTGCTGATGCTGACTCGAGGATGCCTCGGATCTGCCGCTTTGTCATCATGTAATCCATCAAACTTTTTCCACGCAACACCATCCGATGTGTGTACAATCATCAAATTCCCATCTGCATCTAGTTTGGTTCTTTTTCCTGTTTTGTGCCATGTCATCTATTTGGCCGTCTCTTCGACCATGAAAATACGTTAAAGTCTTGGTACGATTCGCATATACCGAAGAACACTAATGGGGATTTTGGTCTGCGTCATCTCACCCATACCGTTGTCTACTACAACATACCTGGAAGACTTGCAAATGGGACAATAGTTCAAGTACGCATAGTCAACCCTAGATAAGGCACGTCCTTTCTCACAGGCATGTATCTTCTCATAGGGCATCTTCAGTGCACGGAGGATTTTGTCCGACTGGTACAGGTTTGCAGGCATTACATGGCCTTTGGGTAGAAAGCGTCCAAATACTGTCATCATTGCGTCATAGCATTCTCTGCCCAAGTTGAACTGAGCCTTTAGAGCCATTACTTGTGAGATGGCATCCAATTGACAAAGCTAAGTGTGCTCATGGAGCAGACGTTTTGAAGACTCCAACATTTCATTCAAGGCCTTAGCAGATTCCTCCATCTCCTCGTCCGAATCCCGAGCATCATCCAAGTCTTGCACCATGTTTTCCATCCCGGTACCATGGTCGTCGGTGCGATGACGAACCACCTCAGCTCGGTCACGTTGGGCAGACTCACCATGAAATTTCCACACCATATAATCGGGCGTAAAACCACTCTTCTGCAGGTGTTTGCGCATTTCAGCCTCTGTCCTCTTTTCCCAATTGTCGCACCGGAAACAGGGGCACCATGTTTTCCTCTGGCCATTTGCAAATGCGGCTTGCACAAACCCCTTGGTTTTTGTCAACCATTCAGTGCTCCATTTGTTCTGACCAGTGTGACAGGTATACATCCACGCACGATCACTCATCTTGGCTTTCAGAGCTACTAGACACACAACAAATATATATATATATATACAATTCACCATGTATATATTCATCAGTTGATCTAGTTTCTCAATTTTATTACGTCCATGCAACCTACACTCTTATAGGTAATGATAGGTCCTAATCCCACCCGAGTATGTGTAGATTGGGTTCATTTTCCCATGCTATGCTCCGGATCTGACGCAAAATTTCGGCAGCACCTCCCCACTGTTCTCCTGATACATGTCTCTGCAATAAACAGAGAGGATGTGTACCCAGAGAACAACAGGGGAGGCACTGACAAAATTTATGCGTCGGATCCGGAGCAAAGCATATGGGAAAACGAACCCAATCTACACATACTCAGGCTATCCATGGATAGCGTTGGACAATTCGAAAGAATCACGGTTATAAATATGCAAATGCATGCAGATTTATAACTATAACCCTTTCGAATGGGAGACACATATTGGTTACGCATACTGATGATTCAAGACACATATATAGCTAGCTAGCAAGTTTCATTAGCACGAACACCGGAACAAAGCAAATAATTAAGGCGGAAGGAGGACATGTCATTTGTGCTCACCCACGAACGAAGGGGCAAATCTCGTCAAATGCATGGGGAGGTCGTCAAACACCAAACCTCGCAGCGACGAAACAACGACACATTTAAATCTACCCGATCAACGCAATTATATATGATGTTTTTCATAACAAAATCGAAAAATATATGACCTAACTCATAATTCACAAATATATGACCCCGTCAGCCTCTGCAAGGCCAAAGAGCACTAAATCTAACACTAACAATTAAATAGCAAAAACAGGAGAAAAAATAACTCACCGGAGCCGATGGGGCTGGGGTTTCGCAGCGGCATGGTGGCGATGGCGACAGGGGTCGCCAAGCTACGGGGCGGTGGAGCTCAGGGGGGCGGTGAGCGGCGGCGCCGAGCTGGTAGGGAGGCGGGGGCGATGGGACCGCGATGGCGCCGGGGGCGACGGTGGCGCCGGGGTGGTGGGGCCGGCGGGGCGGTCGGCCGGCGACGTGGTGGGGCGGCAGGGTGGTGGGGCGACGGGGCAAGCGGCGTCGGGTGGCGGGGGCGGCGGCGGCGGCGGGTGGCTCTGGTCGTTGGGGAGAGAGGGAGAGAAACAAAGAGAGGAAGGGGCGGGGTGGGGCTCGGCCGTTAGTTAGGTTAGTTCTTTGCTGTCCGCCCCATCTTGTTCAGCCGCTTTTTTTCTCTTTGCCTCTGCTAGAGGACGGCAAAGAGGGGGGCCGTTAAGTTTTTCTAATCAGCTCGTTAGTGGGGGCCACCTCTCTCTTTGTCGTCTACCAGCTGACGGCAAAGAACTGGCTGATGGCAAAGGCCTTCTTTGCCATCAGCCAGCTGTATGTCGTCCGTTTTCTGTAAGCGGACGGCAAAGACCTTCTTTGCCGTCAACCAGCAGACGGCAAAGAATTGGCAGATGGCAAATAAGCTAATTCCAGTAGTATTTGGTTTTGGCGGCTGGAGGAAGACGGGACTGAAGAAACACGAAAGACTGTAAAAGCAGCAGGAGTACTTAACAAGCTTAACTGAAACCAGCAGGGGCACTTAACAACCATAGCCAAAAGCAGTATGAGTACTTATACAGGTTCAACCATACAAAGCACGCCTCAAATAGTGCTACTTTGCCTAAAGTTAACCAAAGGGTGAGGCCGCCAAGCCCCAGGACAAGGCCCAGGTGCCACCCCGCGCATCCACAACCTTCTAAAAGCGGCTTCATCTCGCAATGTGGTCAATAAACAGGATATTCGCTTTAGAGACATGGGAAAGCAGGAACATAATCTTCTGTCCTATTCTCCAAGATGGACGGGCCTTCATTATTTGAGACCACCCATGAATAAGTATCTTTTCACCTCCAAGGGGAATGGAGTAGGTCGACATAAACATCATGTTGTGACCAAGTGCAAGTCTGACCCGACCATGGTCAGGCATCTGTATAGGAACAATAGACCTGGGCAGTTCCTGTTTCAAGAAGATCACAGCTGTAAAACTATGCATAAGCAAGAGTTTATGAACAACATATATAACAGAAAACAACTCGTACCAAAAGTTTCTCAACATAGTTGGACCTGTTCAACGAGTGCAGCAGTGGCACACATATCCCACGTGGCCTTCCACCATTGAAACGCCCCACAAGGACCTCAAGACGATCAATAAAGTGTAGGAACTTGTGGATGTTGTCCCAGTCTACTTCAGTGCCATCAGTAACAGCCGAGTTGTTACAGAATAACAAACGAGCAGCCTACTTAACTCTGAAAAAACCTACACGTGCCACCAATTATAAGAAAATATTAGTTAGAAGTAGCATCTTCGGGGGAGATTCTTTGCTACTTCTAAAGTTAAATTGTGATCAGTTAGATAGAATAGGTGGATTAAGAAGTAATCGAGGCAACAAGCAAGAACCAGATAAAAAACTAACATGGATGAAAAATTGGAACGACGTCGGGGTGGAAGATCGCAGTGAAGATGAGACCATGTTCTGCTATTTCCATCAACATTTGTGCGCCAACTTTCAGTCTGTAACACTTGAGAAAGTTTATCCAAGTTCGGCCATAAAAAAAGAAGCGATCTTCTTGGTTCATGAACCCAACTCAAAACTTATATCCATGTCTTTTCTTCACTGTGACCATTAAACTAGTGTATTCAGTTATGGCAAGGCCGAGCATCTTGAGTACATGTGTTCTGGCAGAGCAAGGAATGCACTGGAGGAAAAATAATGTGAGAACACAATGTATTCCCTATATCCAAATCTAGAAATAATTTCCTCCTTCACGTCAGTGTTGACCATGGTTCTAGTACCTTTTATCGAAATATAGCAATCCAAATTTCCAAATTAGTTGACAGCATATTCAAAAACCCCACTCTCCCGGATAGAAAAGAGGATTCTAGGAACATAGTGTGCGCGTTTTAAAATCCTATGTTAGGATGAGAAGGAACAAGTGTGGCGTCTCGACGAGGGCGCAGAAACCTATAGGGTCCTTGCACTTTGGGCACCGCAAATGAAACACACTAGATTCAGTAGGAAAAAATGCATCAACGGCGGCAGCTTCCATCCTAGGAGTACCCGCGACCAAGGGACTTGGATGTATCAGGGATGGATGAAGAATTTGTACCAGGTTCTCCATGAGAAAACCCTATGCAATCGCCGGGCGGGGGTTTTCTCTGCACAAGCAGACGAGGGAGAAGGGGATTCATGCCCAGTGAAATATTACCGCTTCGTCCGTCCAGCTTACTGCTAAAGATGGAAAGGTGGGGGGTTTTGTGATTTGACGGCTCATTGGGCATTACTGCGGCGCTATGACCGGGGTGTGTCTATCGTGCAGTTGTGCACTCTAATTTGGTGCATATGGCACGTGGACCCCGTTGTCGGATGCCCCATATATCAGCGAAAGGAAGTAGAAAGACAGGAGTAACTAGTTACACATAAATATTTTTTCACACAGAGATACTCCCTCTGTAAAGAAATATAAAGATCTTTTATATCACAACTTTATACATAAGAAAAATCAAGGGGAATATATATATAACATATATAATTATAAAAAACGGAGTTTTTTTCACACAGTATAGACGAGTTGGTGATGATGGTGTGCCTGCTGTCGGATTTCGGGTTCCGGCAGACCCTTGAGGTTCGAACACTGGGGTGCGCGCGGAGATTTCGCCTCCTACCTACCTGCACCCCTCCGCCTCGCTAAGATCTAGGCTATGGGAAGAACGACACAAGGGACACAGGGTTTATACTGGTTCGGGCCACCATTTTGGTGTAATACCATACTCCAGTGTGTGGTGTGGTGGATTGCCTCTGGGGCTAATGATGATGAACAATACAAGGAAGAACAGCCTCGCGAGGGTCTATTCTTGGCTGGGGGGGACGAACTGCTAGGAGGAGTTCAGTCACCCTTCTCTCCCTACGCCCGGAGTGTGGCAGGCCATTAATAGACCGTATCAAATGTGGGCCAGCATTTGGCCCAAAACATGGCAGCCAGTTAACGGGCCGGCCTGCTAAGGTTCTCAAAATCTTGTGGGCCTACAGCTGGGCGGCCCATTAATGTCGGCGAAATCTCGTGGGCCTTTAGCTGGGCCATCCCATTATGGTCCGCAAAAATTTTGTGGGCCTTTACCTCGGCCGGCCTATTATGGCACACAAAAATCTTATGGGCCTTTACGTGGGCCGGCCCATTAAGGCTCACGAAATCTTGTGGGCCTTTAGCTGGGCCAGCCCATTATGGTCCGCAAAATCTCATGGGCCTTTAGCTGGGCCGGCCCATTATGGTCCACAAAATCTTGTGGGCCTTTAGTTGGGCCGGCCCATTTAAACTTGTTGGGCCGTGCCACGTGTCGACGTATCATCGGCGCCTTCTGTCCAGTGAGTGGATGACATCTGTCCCGACGATGAGCCCACACGTGTTTCCTCTAGCCAATGATGATTTTACACGTGGAAAATCCCCATTGGTCGGGGCTATTAACGGGTTATTGGATCCAAAACCCGACCCGATAGCTTAACGGCGTTCCGTTACGGTGGATGCCACGTGTCGGTCACCCTTGACGAAAGCACTTCTGTGATGCGCGGTTTATCATCATGGAAGTGGACACTTCCGTGATGATAATTTTGGTAATGTCATGGAACACTTCTACGATGGCACAGGTATGACTATCTTGATTCTGTCATAAATTTGTCATGGATGTACATGCAAGACAAAAAAGCGACCTACTGTGACAATCACATAGCATCACGGAAGTGTATTTTTTTGTAGTGGGTGGCCGCGTGCCCCCTCCTAAGGAATCCGAATAGGACAAGGAGGAGGGGGAGGCACCCCCTTCCCTTTCCCTCTCCCCTCCTTCCTATTCCCTTTGGTGGAGAAAGGAAAGGGGGGCGAATCCTACTTGGACTAGGAGTCCAAGTAGGATTTCCCCCATGGCGCGCCCCTCCTAGCTGCCGGCCTCCTCCCCCCCTTTATATACGGGGGCGGGGGGCACCCCAAAAGACACCAAGAAATCTCTTAGCCATGTGCGGAGCCCCCCTCCACAGTTTACTCCTCCGGTCATAGCATTGTAGTGCTTAGGCGAAGCCCTGCGCGGATCACATCACCATCACCGTCACCACGTCGTCGTGCTGTCGGATCTCTCCCTCGACCCTCTACTGGATCAAGAGCTCAAGGGGCGTCATCGAGCTGAACGTGTGCTGAACATGGAGGTGTCATACGTTCAATACTTGGATCGGCTGGATCACGAAGACGTTTGACTACATCAACCGCGTTAACCTAACGCTTCCGCTTTCGGTCTACGAGGGTACATGGACACACTCTCCCCCTCTTGTTGCTATGCATCTCCTAGATAGATCTTGCGTGATCGTCGGATTTTTTTTGAAATTGCATGCTACGTTCCCCAACAAGATGACCCTTCAATCCCATCAAAGAGCACTTGCCAACCTTCTGTTGCCTATTGATTTCACTTTGGAATTTTCGAGAGGTTTGAATCGGTCTCATCGAAGTATGGAGAGTGATCAGTTCATCACCCATTGGACCCACTGAGTTGTTCCACTGGGTCTCACTGAAAATCCTAAAGCTCAAACCTTTTGTATTAGTCAGTCTCACAGAATGATTTCACTCAGCCCCACTGAATAGTGCATAATGTAACGTTTAGATTTTTGGTGCTGCCTATATATACCCCCACCCATTCCACCAACTCTCGGAGAGCAATCCCGACGAAAGTACTAGTTCCCATATCCACTTTTTGAGAGAGAACCACTTGCACTTTTGTTGAAATCTACGAGATTCCACTCCAAACTTTTATCTTTGATTTCTAGCCACCTTGATACGTCTCCAATGTATCTATAATTTTTTATTATTCCATGCTATTATATTATCTGTTTTGGATGTTTTATATGCATTAATATGCTATTTTGTATTAGTTTTGGGACTAACCTATTAACCTAGAGCCCAGTGCCAGTGCCAGTTTCTGTTTTTCCTTGTTTTTGAGTTTCATAGAAAAGGAATATCAAATGGAGTCCAAACCAAATAAAACTTTCACGATGATTTTTCTTGGACCAGAAGACACCCGTAGGACTTGGAGTTCAAGTCAGAAGACCCATGAGACGGCGGCAAGCCACAGGGGCGTGCCCTAGGGGGGCCTGGCTTGTGGCCCCCTCGGGTGTCCACCAACCTACTTCTTCATCCTATAAATTCACACATATTCCCAAACCCTCAAAACAAGCCACAGAAATACTTTTCCGCCACCACAACCTTCTGTTGCAAGTCCCATCTTGTGGCCTTTTCCGATGATCTGCCGGAGGGGGATGTCGGTGTCAAAACCGGTGGATCTCGGGTAGGGGGTCCCGAACTGTGCGTCTAGGCCGGATGGTAACAGGAGGCAAGGGACACGAAGTTTTACCCAGGTTCGGGCCCTCTCGATGGAGGTAAAACCCTACGTCCTGCTTGATTAATATTGATGATATGGGTAGTACAAGAGTTGATCTACCACGAGATCGAGGAGGCTAAACCCTAGAAGCTAGCCTATGGTATGATTGTTGATGTGTACGTTGTCCTACGGACTAAAACCCTCCGGTTTATATAGACACCGGAGAGGGTTAGGGTTACACAAAGTCGGTTACGATGGTAGGAGATCTTCATATCCGTATCGCCAAGCTTGCCTTCCACGCCAAGGAAAGTCCCTTCCGAACACGAGACAGAGTCTTCAATCTTGTATCTTCATAGTCCAGGAGTCCGGCTGAAGTTATAGTCCGGCTATCCGAACACCCCCTAATCCAGGACTCCCTCAGTAGCCCCTGAACCAGGCTTCAATGACGACGAGTCCGGCGCGCAGATTGTCTTCGGCATTGCTAGGCGGGTTCCTCCTCCAAGTACTTCATAGAAGATTTTGAACACAAAGATAGTGTTCGGCTCTACAAAATAAGTTTCCACATATTGCCATAGAGAGAATAATATTTACACAAATCTAATCTGCTGATGTATTCCGTAGTGTGACACACCACGGCCAAGCCTTTATCCGAGTCGTTTTATTATCCCACCTCAGCGCGTCACGCGAGGCGGTTTCCTTGGAACGTCTTGTTAAAGCAGAGATCGTGTCCCCTTATCCCGGGATTCTCATCAATACGGGCGTGGGTAACCCAACCACGCCATTGATTATGGCGCTTGGAGATAAGCGAGTTTTACCGGGCTGGTGGGGACATGTAGTTGCGTCCACCCATATAAGGGGATAGGAATCCACCTTTTTACCTATGCGTTCTTCCTCCTTCGCCTATCCATTCTTGCGCACTCGAGCTCCAGCGCCCAAGTCCGCACTCCCCACCTCAACCTTCTCCAGCCATGTCCGGAGCGGGAGGCAAGTGGATGGTCTCCTTCGTCACGGAGGGACATATCAAAAAGCTGAGGAAGGCTAGATACCTGTCTAATGACATCGCGTACCGGCTCCTCGAAACGGGGCAGCTCATCTCCACCCCTAGGCCCCATGAGAGGATGGTGTTCCTCCCCCATTTCCTCCGCGGACTGGGCTTCTCTCTCCACCCATTTGTCCGGGGGCTCATGTTCTACTATGGCCTGGATTTCCACGATCTGGCCCCGAACTTCATCCTCAACATCTCGGCGTTTATCGTCGTGTGCGAGGCCTTCCTCCGCATCCGCCCCCATTTCGGCCTATGGCTCAAGACTTTCAACGTCAAGCCGAAGGTGGTGCGTGGCAACCAGGTGGAGTGCGGAGGCACCATGGTGGGCAAGATGGACAACATCCTATGGCTCGAGGGCTCCTTTGTGGAGACCCTGAAGGGGTGGCAATCGGAGTGGTTTTACATCACCGAGCCGCGCGACACCGAATGGGTCGCACCCCCCGAGTTTCGATCCGGACCCCCCACGCGGCTCACCTCCTAGAAGGAGACAGGCTTGTCTTGGGGTAAGAAAGGAGAGCTGACCGGACTCCAAACATGCATCCAAACCCTGGCGGACAAGAAGCTCAAACTTGTCAATGTAGTCCAGGTTATGCTCATCCGCTTGATCCTCCCGTGTCAACAACGGGCTTTCAACCTGTGGAAGTTCGACCCAGCGCGGCACCAAACTCTGAGTAGGCTCTTCGACATGATGTACAAAGATGCCTGGAAGGTGCTTTTCAAGGGCGCCGAGGCTCCCGCATCCGCTACGGAGGATTGCGGACTCAGTGCGCAGCGTCACGCTCTCGCGGTAAGCTATATTTTCCTTTTACAGGGTATCAGTTTTTCATAGTTTAACTCCATGCAAGATCTAAGCTCCCTTACCTTTGACAGGATTGGCAGGTGACGTCCGGACAGATCAGCTGTCCGGCTCCTTTGCCCGAAGGCCCAGCGGACGCTCGCTTGGCGAAGCTGCTGGTTCCGGCACCCTATGTGGTGCCGGAGAAGAAGGCCGCAAAAAAGGCCGCGGGGACTTGAAAGAGTGCCCGGCGCCAAGAGGTGTCAGATCCATCATCTCATGGTTCCGATGCGCATTCCTCCCGTGAAGACGAGGAGGAAGAAGAGGAGAACTCTCCCCCTCTAGCGGGAGGATTGAAGAAAAGGAAGGCCGCCCTCTCTTGGGAGGCCAGAGGGTCCAAGAAGGGGAAAACCCTTCCTCTGGACTACTCCACTGACGCCGACGGCGGAGAGGAGTGGCAGCCTAGGGCCAAGCCCCTGGCAAAATCGTAAGTATCCGAATACCAGAGTAATTCATAGTATTCATTTATTGCACATCTTTCCCTTACGTCGAATATGTTTATGCAGCCCACCCAAAGACCGGCTCGACGCGTCGTCGAGCGGCTCACTGGACTCGTCAGATGTGAACTCGCTTCCGACAGCTTCCTCCCCCCGCCCTACGTACGACACCGAAGTGTTGTCCCAACAGATTCCAAGCCGGGAGGAGGTGGTCCTGGAGGCGCCGCAAGGCGACCTCTCAGACTCCAGGAATAAAGGGGATGAAACCCCCTAGGGCTCCAAGTCCGGCTCTAGGCCGGACACCGCTCCGGAACCTTCAAAGGTTCCAGAGTCCGGCGGGCGACCTCCTTCCAAGAGGAGCAAGTCCGCTGTGCCGGCGGCCCCCGTCCAACCGGAGGCGCCGGACAATATGTTGGAGGCGCTCCAAGGTGCCTCCATCGACGAGGGGCACCGCACTATTATGAGTGCGGTGGTCCAGAAGGTTCAGTCCGCCAAGAGCGGACTGACTGAAGCTCGTACTAGCCTTTTGACAGGCTTTGAGGTAAGTAAAGAATGTGTAAATAATAGTACCGCATAGACAGTAGCCCCTGATGCTCTGTTTGGCGTTCGGGAAGAAAAGCCGAATAGAGGATCAACTATAATTCGCAGGAGTCTAACAAAAATGAGTCAATATGCATATGCAGGCTTTCGTGCTTGCGTCCGCCGCACTGACTGCGGAGGTGGACACGCTAAAGCAAAACTTCGAGTGGTCCGAGCAAGAGCTCGGTCATGCCAAGAAGCAGCTCGAGGACAATGAAGGTAAGAAATACCTTGTTTTTAAATATATATAAAAAGGTGCAATTGCAAAGAATGACAGGATTATCGTGCCTATTTTAGGGGCCACGTCTGAAGTGGCGACCCTTAAGCAAGCGTTGGTCAAGGCCGAGAAGAGGGCGGCCTTGGAGCGCACCGAGCGGGAGAAGTATGAGGCCGAGGTTGGCAAGGTGCGGCAAGAGCTCCAGGCTCTTGTGGAAAAACATGAGAGTTTGGAGCTTAACTCAAAGGCGCGAGCGTCCGAGCTCGCGGTGGATATTGAAAATGCCAAGTCTGCCAAGGCCGAATCCTAGAAGACCCTCTAGGAGATGGATGAGGTGAAGAAGATAGCGGCGGGTAAGGCATTCTTTATGCAAAGCAAACACATAAGCAGGAGTTACTTGTTACTTACCCGAATCCGAAGCTCTCCAGGAGCGTTCGCAGATCTTCCCCGGAGTGTATCCGATGCCGCCGCATTCTATCGAGCCGAGGAGGGCAGCTCGACAGAGAAGGTGTTCTGGTCTCAGTATGCTGAGGCCGGACACCCCGTGCCCCTGAGCAACCAGCTGAAACAACTGGTCGAGCTCCACAAGGCTGCCGAACAGGCCACGAAGGGCCTCATTGTTCGGCTGTGGCCTGGAGGGGCTCTGCCTGGGAGCTATTTCGGGCTGGTGCGGTGGTTGGTGGAGGCATGTCCAAGGCTCGAAGTCATCAAGCGCTCCGTCTGCATTGAAGGTGCCCGTAGGGCCCTTGCCCGTGCTAAGGTGCACTGGGGCAAGCTGGATGCTGAGAAGCTGGTGAAGGACGGGCCACCACCGGGGAAGAGCATTGCAAGCCCGAGAATTACTATAAGGATGTTCTGAAGGGTGCCTGCCTTGTGGCGGATGAATGTTCTAGGGATGTAATTTTTGATTGAAACTTGCTCGTTTTGTCTTGTGCGTTGAAAACTTGTTCATATGCGCTAAGCAATGCTGTTTGGAATTTAAAATATTACCTTTTGTGCGGCTGTTTATCAATTCTGAGAGATGGCAAGTCGTCGGCTTCTGCCCCCGTGCCACTGGTGCTGGGGAGTTCGGGGATAAACCTGAGCGCTCTTTTTCCCATGTTTGGGTCCTTCGAAGGAGGCGCTCAGCCCAACGAACGAGGCAATAGAACTATAATGCGTGAACACTCTCACTTAGCCATAGAATTCTATAATTTTAAATTTCGGCGAAGCCCCTGGTATTCGGAAGACCGAGTTCGGGGCGCCATCCACGCCTTGGCCGGACAGAGCCGGCTCCTCACCCTAAGCGGCATAAGTCTTTAGGGACTCGAAAAACCTCTCGAATAGCGACCAGCTCTCGCCTCATCATGACAGTAAGTTTTAGCTTTCTCCACTAAGGTGCTCGACCCAGCTCAACTGGGGCACAATCGTAGTGGTTCTCCTAGTGCTACCTTAGCCGATATAGCGGAACGTAAGGCACCAAAACACAGGAGCCAGGCGAATCCAACTATTGAGCGAAGACATGATTCGGAGCCGATGCATATAATGCTATAACTTCGGGGTGCCGCACTTGTTAAAGTGTTCGGACTTCTCACACCATATTGAGGGGTACTAAAGCCCCTGGCGTATTTTGGCTGTACCAACGTGTATCGGTGCAACATGTCATTAAGGAACATATGTAAAGAAAAAAGGTAATGCAAAAATAGACGAAAGCTATGCATTGTTTATTAAAAAGGGGTGTGATCAAAGCAGAACGATACAAATAATGTGATAAGTGGAAGGTTGGACTAGTTAACATGTCCGTTCCAGGGGCAAGCTGCGGAATAGTACGCGGAATGGGTATACTGCTCGTGATAGAGACCACCTGAGAGTTCCGTAATGCGGCATGGCTTGTCTGCTTCCCTGGTTCTTGCATCGTTTGTGCGGCAATTGAACTGCCGAACAGGCCTTCCGAAGGATGGAGTCCTGAAAGTAAGAGAAAATTAAAAAAATCGGCAGCCCCTGGTACGGTTTAAGCCGTATTTTTGGGCGTGCCGTGATGGTGCCCCTTCCCCTGTACCCATGGTATCTCTAGAGCGTAGTTATGTACGCGAAGTACTGGCGTCGCCTTTTTGCGAGGGTTGGGGTTGGGGCCGCATTGCTACGCCTGCTCGGATCATGCCAGGCGGTCTTGTTGTAGGTTACTCCGGGCGCGCTTGACGGTGTCCGGTTGTTTAGTGGACGGACTGGAGAACTGCCTTGAGAGTCTGCTTTGTACTTCCGCTGCAAGGGCCGCCGTGTGCTCCTCCGTTCGGAGGGAGCGTTCGGTGTTTCCATTGACCGTAATTACTCCTCGAGGGCCTGGCATCTTGAGCTTAAGGTATGCGTAGTGCGGTACCGCATTGAACTGAGCGAATGCGGTTCGCCCGAGCAGTGCGTGATAACCACTGTGAAACGGGACTATGTCGAAGATTAACTCCTCGCTTCGGAAATTATCCGAAGATCCGAAGATCACTTCAAGTGTGACTAAGCCTGTACAATTGGCCTCTACACCTAGTATTACGCCTTTAAAGGTCGTTTTGGTGGGCTTAATCCTTGAGGGATCTATGCCCATTTTCCGCACTGTATCCTGGTAAAGCAGGTTCAGGCTGCTGCCGCCGTCCATAAGGACTCTAGTGAGATGAAATCCGTCAATAATTGGGTCTAGGACCAATGCAGCGAATCCGCCATGACGGATGCTAGTGGGATGGTCCCTTCGATCAAAGGTGATCGGGCAGGAGGACCATGGGTTGAAGTTTGGGGCGACTGGCTCTACCGCGTATACGTCCCTTAACGTGCGCTTCCGCTCCCTTTTGGCGACGTGGGTTGCGTATATCATGTTCACCGTCCGCACTTGTGCGGGAAAATCCTTCTGTCCACTGTTGTTCGGCGGCCAGGGCTCCTCGTCGTCATCGCTATGCAGCCCCTTGTCTTCATTTTCAGCGTTTAACTTGCCTACCTGCTTGAACACCCAACAATCCCTGTTGGTGTGATTGGCCGGCTTTTCGGGGGTGCCATGTATCTAGCACAAGCGGTCGAGTATTTGGTCCAAACTGGACGGGCCCCTGGGATTCCTTTTGAATGGCTTTTTCCGCTGACCGGATTCAGAGCCTCTGGATCCGGCATTAACTGCCGTATCCTCAGCATTGTCGCCGTTAATGCGGCGCTTCTACTTGTTGCGACGCGACCTACCACCATTGTCCCTGGTGTCCGAATTACCAGGGTTCTTGGTCATATTGTTGCTACGAGCAAGCCAGCTGTCTTCTTTCGCACAAAAGCGGGTCATGAGTGTCGTGAGTGCTGCCATAGATTTTGGCTTTTCCTGTCCAAGGTGCCGGGCCGGCCACTCGTCACGGATATTGTGCTTGAAGGCTGCTAGGGCCTCAGCGTCCGGACAGTCGACTATTTGATTTTTCTTTGTTAGGAACCGTGTCCAGAATTGCCTGGTCGATTCCTCTGGCTGCTGAATTACGTGACTTAGGTCATCGGTGTCTGGGGTCGCACATAAGTGCCCTGGAAATTGTCGAGGAATGCGGCTTCCAGGTCCTCCCAACAACTGATTGATCCTGTTGGCAAGCTGTTAAGCCAATGCCGAGCTGGTCCTTTAAGCTTGAGTGGGAGGTATTTGATGGCGTGGAAATCATCGCCGTGGGCCATGTGGATATGAAGGAGATAATCCTCGATCCATACCGCAGGATCTGTTGTGCCATCATATGATTCGATGTTTACGGGTTTGAAACCCTCGGGGATTTGATGAACCATTATTTAGTTTGTGAAGCATAGTGGGTGTGCGGTGCCTCTGTACTGGGCGATATCATGACGTAGCTCCAATGAGCTGTGTTCGGCCCTGCCAAATTTGTGGTCGGCATGACGGTTACCGTCTCGAGCTGTGGGGCGCCCACGTGATCCGTAGATCGATCGTGTTTTCCTTGACTTGTCCTCCAACATGTCTCGTAAGTCCCGCGCATATTCCCGTGCCTTGGTACGGGGTACGGCTTGAGTGCAGGGCCGGGACGCCTCTCTGTCACGGCCACGAGGTGGTCGGTCGGCCGCATCAAGTGCTTCCTCCTCTAATCGGGGTAGCAACCTGCGCTTTGGGTAGCTCTTGGAGGGGCGTTCGAGTTTATGCTCTTCGGCCGCAAGGACTTTAGTCCATCTGTCGACCAGCAAATCTTGATCAGCTCTAAGCTGTTGCTGTTTTTTCTTGAGGCTTCTTGTCGTGGCCATAAGCCTGCGTTGAAAACGCTCTTGCTCGACGGGATCCTCTGGCACGATGAATTCGTCGTCGTCGAGGCTTGCCTCGTCTTCGGAGGGAGGCATATAATTATCGTCCTGGACCTCTGTGTCTGCCGCTCTCTCATGAGGGCTGGTTTCTCCATCCTCTTGTGCTAAGTCTTGCTGGAGGGGGTTTTCTTCGGCACTTTCCAGAGTATTATTATCTCCCGTGCTGGAATCGCCGTATTTGTGTTGGTGGGATTTTGAGCGGCGCCGCTGACGCCCGTGCTTAGGCTGTTTCTTGGAGGGGTCATCCTCCGCTGTTCCGTCGCCATTTCCCTCTTTTGGGGTGTCCACCATGTATATGTCATATGACGAGGTGGCTTTCCAGGGCCTAGTAGGCGCTGGTTCTTCATCATCTCCTTCATCGGCGTCCATACCGTCGATGTCTTTGGAGTCGAAGTCGAGCATGTCGGTTAAGTCATCGACGGTGGCTACAAAGTGGGTGGTGGGTGGGCTTTGAATTTCTTCATTGTCCGTACCCCAACCTTGCTGACCGTAGTCCGGCCAGGGCTCTCCTGATAAAGAGAGAGACTTCTGTGACTTCAGGATATCGCGGAAAGGCGAGTGCTGAAAGATGTCCGCGGCAGTGAACTCCATGATCGGCGCCCAATCGGATTCGATCGGCAGGGGCGCGGAGGGTTCGGAGTCCGGAAAGGAGTCCCGCTCCTTGGAGCCACGAGTCTCACGGAGTGCGGGGCTGGTGTTTGGCTCAATCGCTATTGGGATTGCAGCCCCTGAGGCGGCGTCCAACCACCCACCCTCGATCGGCGCGGTTGGCTCTGAATTAACGGTTAGAGCCGATGCGGGTGCGGCCTCCAGGGTACTGTTCGGCGGCAGAGCTAGATCATGCTCGTCGTGACAGTGCGGCGCGCTCGGCAGTGGCTCGAATCCGTCGAAGATCAAGTCCCCGCGGATGTCAGCCGTGTAGTTTAAACTTCCAAATCTGACCTGACGGCCAGGGGCGTAGCTTTCGATCTGATCCAGATGGCCAAGCGAATTGGCCCACAGTGCGAAGCCGCCGAAGACGAAGATCTGTCCGGGGAGGAAGGTCTCACCCTGGACTGCATCGCTATCGATGATCGTAGGAGCCATCGAGCCTGACGGCGAGGACACAGAGGAACTCTCAATGAAAGCACCAATGTCGGTGTCATAACCGGCGGATCTCGGGTAGGGTGTCCTGAACTGTGCGTCTAGGCCGGATGGTAACAGGAGGCAAGGGACATGAAGTTTTACCCAGGTTCGGGCCCTCTCGATGGAGGTAAAACCCTACGTCCTGCTTGATTAATATTGATGATATGGGTAGTACAAGAGTTGATCTACCACGAGATCGAGGAGGCTAAACCCTAGAGGCTAGCCTATGGTATGATTGTTGATGTGTACGTTGTCCTACGGACTAAAACCCTCCGGTTTATATAGACACCGGAGAGGGTTAGGGTTACACAAAGTCGGTTACGATGGTAGGAGATCTTCATATCCGTATTGCCAAGCTTGCTTTCCACGCCAAGGAAAGTCCCTTCCGGACATGGGACAGAGTCTTTAATCTTGTATCTTCATAGTCCAGGAGTCCGGCTATCCGAACACCCCCTAATCCAGGACTCCCTCAGGGGGATTCGATCATGGAGGGCATATAAATCAACCCTATTGCCCTTCCGATGAAGCGTGAGTAGTTTACCTCATACCTACGGGTCCATATCTAGTATCTAGATGTATTCTTCCCTCTCTCTCTATGTTCTTCAATACCATGTTTGTTGGGAAACGTAGCATGCAATTTCAAAAAATCCTACGCTCACGCAGGATCTATCTAGGACATGCATAGCAACGAGAGGGGGAGAGTGTGTCCACGTACCCTCGTAGACCGAAAGCGGAAATGTTTGACAACATAGTTGATGTAGTCGAACTTCTTCTCATTCCGACCGATCAAGTACCGAAAGTACGACACCTCCGAGTTCTGCACATGTTCAGTTTGATGACGTCCTTCGAACTATTGATCCAGGAAAGTTTCAAGGGAGAGTTTCATCAGCACGACGGCGTGGTGACAGTGATGGTGAAGTGATCCGAGCAGGGCTTCGCCTAAGCACTACGACAATATGACCGAAGGAGTAAACTGTGGAGGGAGGCACCGCACACGGCTAATAGACATTGTTATGTCTTCTAGTGGTGCTCCCCCCATATATATATGTGTGTGTGTGTGTATGTATATATATATATATGTATATATAGGTTGGATAGCATCACTAATGCAGGAGTAAACTGTGAAGTGATCAACCAGTAGAGCATCTTTATAATCACCCAGTTACATTGTGATGTTGTTGCATCATAACTCCGCATCCGTAGCTCCGTTTTGCACGTGTGATATATCAAAATGTTCATCTAGATGTGCTCTTCATTTTGTTCCATTGCACCATGCTAGTTTGAGTCCATCTTGATGCCCTAATGACTATTGCAAGAGTGCTATAAAATGTTAGTTCCTGATTCTTATCAGTTTATGAGCATTTGTCATTTTTGCCATGATTATTGTGTGCTGCATATGGGCTTGAGCTCTACATGTGTTTTGGGCTATGCCATGCCATCTTTACAAGGGTGTATGCCATGTATTTTTGTGATCAATGTGGTGACTAGCACAAGCATGCAAAGTAGCTCTCGTAATATTACTGATTTCAGGGACTTAGAATTTCACAGTCTTTGCTCTCCTGTTATTTTTATGCCATGTATTCATGTTGCTGCAGAGAGATCCATGCTTCTTTTGAGTATGTTCGGTAAGGATGATTTTGACATATGGTTATGCTCCATTCATCCATGTCCCTGTTTTCATTTATAGAGTACCCTAACAGGACTCAACCTTGCTCTACTTTTGCTATAAAATGTTCCTGGCAGATTGTTTACGTGTTAATCAATTTTGCCAAGGTTGTTGTAGTTGATCCATGCATGGTATGAGATTGTTCTTGCCATGTTCAGCTTCTTGAACATGTCTTCTTGCTGGTAGTATGCATAGTTTTTCATGCAATGCCTTGTGTTGAGTGCATCGAGCTTGCAAACGTGCCTTCATAATACTATTTTTGCCATGTCTAGTTTTCTGCTAAGTCTGAATCTGTTAACGAAACTTGCTATGTTTACATGGGTGACATCATATTTTCTGTGCCCTTTTGGCTTATGGTCAGTAAGGGACTTTTGTTATATGCTTTGAGTAGATTCATTCCATGCCTTTGATTTCTATGTTCTGATCCTGTAGCATGTTGTTATCTTGCTCTAAACATTGCTTCCTGATGTTAATTCCTGACATGTTAGTATTTTCACTAAGTCTGTGAAGCTGATATCTTTTGCACTTTTTCCATGCTTGTTTGAGCCTGCTATTGTGTGTTTTAGCCATAGCTCAGTGTTCATCTTTTGTCAAGCATCTTGAGTAGATCACTGCCATGTGCTTTGGTGCTATGTTAGAGTCCAGTAGCTTAGTTTCTTGTTGCATTCTAGATGCCATCATGCTATTAATCGCAGAATTGTGCCATTATTGTTTTGGCTGCCATTTGCAAACCGTGCATCCGATTCCGGTGATCTTTATATCGATTTCAACCTATATCAACTCATATTTCTAGCGGAATTCTTGTTTTGCCAAGTTGATGCCTTGATCAATCTTTTCCTTCCGGAGCACGCATATGCATTGCATATCACATCCCGCATATCATGCCATGTTTTGCATCATGTTGCTTGCGCATTACACCGTGGTTGATTGTGGCTTCCTTTGCTTGTGTTCTTGCTTTGGGTAGAGCCGGGAGACGATTACATGATCGAGGAACCCGTTGAGTACGCTTACGAGGATCAAGCTTACGTCAACTCGGAGAACTTTGCAGGCAAGATGACCATACCCTCGAAATCACTTCTATCTTTGCTTGCTAGTTGTTCTCTCTATTGCTATGCCGCGATACCTACCACATGCTTTATCATGCCTCCCATATTGCCATGTCAATCCTCTAACCCACCTTTCCTAGCAAACCGTTGTTTGGCTATGTTACCGCTTTGCTCAGCCCCTCTTATAGCATTGCTAGTTACAGGTGAAGATGGAGTTTGTTCCTTGTTGGAACATGATTATTGTTGGGATATCATTATTATATATTTTTTACTTTAATGCACCTATATACTTGGTAAAGGGTGGAAGGCTCGGCCTTATGCCTGATGTTTTGTTCCACTCTTGCTGCCCTAGTTTCCGTCATACCAGTGTTATGTTCCTTGATTTTGCGTTCCTTACGCGGTTGGGTTATCATGGGAACCCCTTGACAGTTCGACTTGAATAAAACTCCTCCAGCAAGGCCCTACCTTGGTTTTACCATTTGCCACCTAAGCCTTTTCCCTTTGGTTCCGCGGACTCAAGGGTCATCTTTATTTTAAACCCTCGGGCCAGTGCTCCTATGAGTGTTGGTCCAAACTAGAGTCCTTTGCAGCGCCCCCTCGGGGAAACTCGAGGTTTGGTTTTAGTTGTACGGAGCGCTCATCCGGTGTGCCCTGAGAACGAGATACGTGCGACTCCAATCGGGATTTGTCGGCACATTGGGTGGCTTTTCTGGTCTTGTTTTACCATTGTCGAAATGTCTTGTAACCGGGATTCCGAGTCTGATCGGGTCGTCTTGGGAGAAGGAATATCCTTCATTGACCGTGAGAGCTTGTGATGGGCTAAGTTGGGACACCCCTGCAGGGTTCTAAACTTTCAAAAGCCGTGCCCGTGGTTATGGGTAGATGGGAATTTGTTAATATCCGGTTGTAGAAAACTTGACATTTAACTTAATTAAAATGAATCAACAGCGTGTGTAGCCGTGATGGTATCTTTTTGGCGGAGTCCGGGAAGAGAACACGGTCTCGTGTTATGCTTGAACGTAAGTAGTTTCAGGATAACTTCTTCATCTTTGTAGCTTCTCAACCGTAGTTTGCTTCTCTTCTCCCTCTCATTTGAGTAAGTTAGCCACCATATATGCTAGTGCTTGCTGTAGCTCCACCTCACTACCTTTTCCTACCCATAAGCTTAAATAGTCTTGATCGCGAGGGTGTGAGATTGCTGAGTCCCCGTGACTCACATGTCACTTCCAAAACCAGATGCAGGTGCCGATGATGCCAGTACAGGGGATGCGACTGAACTCAAGTGGGAGTTCGACGAGGATTCAGGACGTTACTATGTTTCCTTTCCAGATGATCAGTAGTATGTTTCCTTTCCAGATGATCAGTAGTGGAGCCCAGTTGGGGCGATCGGGGATTTTTTGCATTTGGGGTTGTCTTTATTTTGGTTCCGTAGTCGGACCTTGATTGTATTCTGGATGATGTAATGCTATATTTATGTTTTGTGTGATGTGGCGATTGTAAGCCAACTCTGTATCCCTTTCTTATTCAGTACATGGGATGTGTAAAGATTACCCCTCTTGCGACATGCCTACTATGCGGCTATGCCTCTAAGTCGTGCTCCGACACGTGGGAGATATAGCCGCATCGTGGGTGTTATACTAATGCAGGATGCCACTAACGCGACACTACAATCAGAGACCCTTCGACGAAAATGTGTGTGATGCAATAATCGCAAACGATGGTGTAAAAAACCCATCAAAAAGGTGCAAAACATTTGCGATGACAGATGCATCAAACACGGTTCAGATTTTAGTTGCGTGTGCGACGCAGGGCATACGGTTCAGTTCAATTAACTGTTTGCGATGAGGAGAAACAAAAGAAATGGTCAGCCAGATAAAGGTGTGTGCAATATACATCATACAGTTCACTCGGATGAACTATTTGTGATTAGGCAACACAAAAGAAACGGTTAGCCAGATCAACGTGTGTGCCATATACAGCATGCGGTTCACTCGGATGAACTGTTTGTGTTGAGACAAGAGAACAGAAACGATTCAATATAATAAGATGTGTGTGATACGCGACAAACAGGTCTATAATCAGAAATGTGTGCGAAGACCGATAATAACACAGACGATTTCTGCTAATAAGATGTGTGTATTGTGCGATGGGATTGCATACAGAACAACAACATACACACACACACTCATAAGGACATGGTTGCATAACCAAATTAAACATCCACTTACATAGGTGGCTACTACAACCATGGCATTTGCACACACCAAAGTAAACTATTACATGCATAATTATATAGGTGGCTACTACACACATGACATTTCCACACACCAAAGTAAACTATATATTACACGCATGATTAACTAGCACTACTAGGAAAAGGGCTATAGATGGAATTGACACTAATGGCGCACCGACATGTGGTGCGCCATTACTATATACTAATGGCGCACCATCTGTTGGTGCGCCATTAGTGTGGAAGACACTAATGGCGCACCAGGCACACGGTGCGCCACTAGTAACAAAATGTTTTTTTTCATTTTTTCAAACATACTAATGGCGCATCCGGGCAGAGTGCGCCATTAGTAGTTAGAACTACTAATGGCGCACCAGCCATAGAGTGCGCCACTACTGTATTTTTTTTACTTTTTTGCAAAACTACTAATGGCGTACCGTTGTATAGTGCGCCATTAATAGTTTAAACTAGTAATGGCGCACTGTGCCACGGTGCGCCATTAGTATAAAAATTATTTTTTTACTTTTTTGAAAAACTACTAATGGCGCATGTCTGTGTGGTGCGCCATTAGTATGTTGGGTTACTAATGGCGCATGTCTCTGTGGTGCACCATTAGTAACCTGGGACCAGCTAGATATTTTTGGACAGCCACACCTACACACTCACTTTCCCCACTTCATTCCCCCACCTCCTTCTCTAAGCTTGTCGGCTGCCTCCTCCTCCTCACCTCATTTGCACCATAGATTCATCAAAATTAAGTGTTGAAATTACCTTTTTTTGATAGGTAAGTAAGGGGAACGCTATCTTCATGTTGTAGATCTACTTTTTTTCTCCCTAGCTCGCTCCAACAACGTGCACATGCACTTTTTGTGGCCTAGCTAGATCTATGTATGTTTGTGGTGTTGCATATATGTTTGTGTTTGCAGGTACCGGTATTTGAAATGCGATAGTTGCCAATATTTTGCCGGAATGTTGATTCATTTCTGTTTCGGCGAGAATTTTGTCACTATGCATTCTTTTTGGTCCTATTTTTAGGGAAAGTCATGCCAAATTTTTTCTTGGTTCTAAAATATCGTTTTTCTCTACCCCGCAGGCGACCATGATCCGCACGATGACCGAAGGCATCGTGATTGAGCTCCGCAAAGGCCGAGATGCTTCAAAAGAACGAGACGAAGATAAGATGTCCGTGTCGAAGATGCAAGCTGAAGAGCCTTATTGCGGACCCGGATTCCGTGCAGGTGTGGGACCACCTGCTATTGCGTGGTTTCATGGATGGCTATCGGTGGCAAGGTGATGAAGATGACTATGAAGTCATCCATGGGGGCTGGGCAAGAAATGAGGAAGGTTAGCAAGACAACCACCGCGGCTCGGGCGGGCGAGAAGATGAAGAATCTCCAGGACATGATCACGACAGTGATGCTGTACACAGTCATCATGTAGAAGATGCCGGACATGATGATGAGGAAGATGCCGGAGCAGACGAAGGGCATGATCATGAAGATCTAGATGCCGGAGGAGCAGACGATGATGGACCATTGATGGGCTGGGTGCAGGACCCTCATATTCAAGAGTTGCTTCTCAAGCAGACAGGTAACGCAAGAGCTGCCGCCCGAGAGAAAGCCAAGATGGATCAACTGGAGATAGACGCGGTTACTCCATTGTATGAAGGATGCAGACCCGAGGATACCCGCCTGAAAGTAACGCTCATGGCTTTGGAGATGAAGGTAAAACACAAAATGACCGACCAATGCTTCGACGAGAACATGTCATTCTGGCACGAATGCCTTCCCAAGGGGAACAAGTTCCCGACCAGTTTCGAGGAGGCGAAGAAAGTCATGTGTCCTCTGGATTTACCGCACGTGAAATACCATGTGTGCATGAACAATTGCATCATTTATCGGGGCGAGCACGCGGAGTCTACCATATGTCCGGTGTGCAGCGTCACTCGATACAAGAAGAGGAAGAAAGCTCCTCGAAAAGTGGTGTGGTACTTTCCAATCACTCCTCGTCTGCAACGGTATTTTGCAGAATGTAAGGTAGCAAAGCTCCTGCGTTGGCACGCGGATAGGGAGGAGAAGAAGCGAGAAGATGACGCAAATGATCCGGAGATAAATAAAAAAGACAAGATGCTGAGTCACCCTAAGGATGGGAGCCAGTGGCAAGCGTTGAACTTCGAACACCCAGAATTTGGGAAGGATCCAAGGAACATCGTGATGGGCGCGAGCACCGATGGAGTCAATCCGTTTGGCAGCCAGAGAAGCACACATAGCACCTGGCCTGTGTTTGTGTGGATGTACAACCTTCCCCCCTGGTTGTGCATGAAGAGGAAGTACATTCACATGAGTATGCTAATTGAAGGGCCGAAACAACCAGGGAACGACATCAATCTGTATCTAGGGCTGCTGAAAGAGGAGCTAGACACGCTGTGGAAAATGCCAGCCAATACGTGGGACGCCGCAGAGAAAGAATATTTCCCTATGAGAGCCGCACTGCTCACGACGGTGCACGACTATCTCGGTTATGGATATCTCGCGGGCAGGTGGTCCACGGATCTTCTGGATGCGTTAGGTGCATGGATGACACAATGTATCGCCAGCTAGATAGAGATCCCGGGTCTTTGAAAACCGTGTTCATGGGACATCGAAGGTGGCTTCGCGACGATGACCCGTGGAGGAAACGCAAGGATCTGTTCGATGGTGAAACCGAACTCCGAAGACGCCCGCGTACGAGGAGCGACAAGGAAATAGATGGGCTGTTGAAAAATTGGAAAGATTTCCCACTGTCGGGAAAGAAGCAAAAGGGCCAGAGCTGGGAAAGAAGCGAAAGGCGCCAGAGCCGCTTCTGAAGGTATGGAAAATGAGGTCTGTTTTTTGGGACTTGCCGTACTGGAAGATCCACCGTGTGCCTCACAGCCTTGATGCCATGCATATCACGAAGAACATGTGTGAGAGTCTGCTTGGTACCCTCCTCAACATGCCATAGAGGAGCAAAGATGGGCCGAAAGCAAGGGCAGACTTGAAATCAACGGGCATCAGGCAGGAGCTTCACGCTAATGATGATGATGATGATGATGATGAGGCGAAGCAGGACACAGAAAGTCGTCGCAAAGGCAAAAAGGCCAAGAAGACCGGAAATGACTACTCTCCCGCGTGCTTCACTCTAAGTCAGGAGGAGATCGAGCAGTTTTTCACCTGCCTCGTAGGAGTAAAACTTCCTTACGGTTACGCAGGGAAGATAAGCAGATACCTAGACCCAGCGAAGCAGAAGTTCAGCGGGACGAAGTCTCACGACTGTCACGTGCTGATGACGCAGATACTTCCAGTTGCAATCCATGGTATCATGGACGCGCACGTCCGTGAAATGCTATTTGGCCTATGCAACTTTTTCGACGTCATCTCTCGGAAGTCAGTTGGCGTGAGGCAACTCAGAAGGCTACAGGAAGAGATTGTGGTGATACTATGCGAGCTTGAGATGTACTTCCCGCCCGCATTCTTCGATGTTATGGTGCATCTGCTGGTCCATATCGTGGAGGATATCATCCAACTCGGGCTGACGTTCCTGCACAGCATGATGTCGTTCGAAAGGATGAATGGTGTCATCAAAGGATAGTTCGCAACATGTCACGTCCAGAGGGAAGTATAGCCAAGGGCTTTCTGACCGAAGAGTGCATCTCCTACTGCACGAATTATCTAGGCATCGAGAACCCCGTTGGTCTGCCTGTCAACAGGCACCTCGGCAGGCTCGCTGGATGGGGTCACCGTGAGGGTCGCCACGAAATGCATGTCGACTTCGAGGGTCAACTCGCCGACTTTGAAAGAGCAAACCTAGTCGCGCTACAACACATAGACGTGGTCGATCCTTGGGTGGTAGAGCACAAAACATTTATTGAGAAGACGTACAATGACCGAGGCCAACAGAGGACGGACGGAGATATAATCAAAGAGCACAACTCATGTTTCACGCGTTGGTTCAAGCAGAAGCTTCTGTCGTACCCTTTACATGAGGATTCTTCCACAGAAGAACAACTCATATTCGCCTTGTCACATGGCGCCGAGCACAACATGATGACCTATGAGGCGTACGATATCAACGGCTACACATTCTACACCGAGGACAAGGACATGAAGAGCGATGGTTATCAGAACTCCGGGGTAACGATGGAATCCTACACCGGTAACAACAAGGACAGATACTATGGAAGGACCGAGGAGATCTGGGAGCTGAGCTATGCTGGAGAGAAGGTCCCGATGTTCCGTGTCAGATGGGCCAAGAGCGTCCTAAAAGAAGACTGGTATTACCACCATGGTTATACCCGAAGCCAAATCCAAGACCGCGAGTGCAAACGTCACCGCGAAAAATGAGCCATGGGTACTGGCTTCCCAAGTGGACCAATGCTTCTTCATTACCGACCCGTCAAAGCCCAGTCGTGTTGTCGTGAGGAGAGGCAAAAGGAAGATCATCGGAATGGATGGAGTAGCCAATGAGCAAGACTTCGACAAGTACAGCGACCCGAAGATCGAACATGACGACGACGATGAAGTAGCAGCATACACCACAAGAAGAAGCAGGACCACCCTACCTAAAGGACGTCCGTTCCACAGAAGAACTCCATTTGCGAAAAAGAAGGGCAAGAAGATTATGAACAGATAGCTAGCTAAGATCGACTGTATTTAAATCGTAGTCTTCATTTCTCGGTTGTATTTCATGGGAACTTTTTGATATCATGAATATTTTTAAAATTCATGGGAACTTTTGGAATTCATGAATATTTTTTCAAATTTGATGATATTTTTTCATATTCAATATGATAAAATATTGAATATTCATGAGGACACTCGATCTCGATCCCCCTCCATCTCGATCTCGATTCCCCCTCCATCTCGATCTCGATCCCACCCGCGCCTCCTCTCCCCTCTTCATTTTTTAAAAAATAATAATAAAAAAGTGTAGACTACAATTGTTGTTAAACAACAATTATTACTGTTTTTATAAAAAAATATTTCTATTTCATATTCATATTCATTTTCTAAAAAATTATTACATGCAACAAAAAAATTACTTATGGCGCACCTCTCGCTGGTGCGCCATTGCTATATATATATAAAAAAGATTACCTAATGGCGCACCTCTGCCTGGTGCGCCATTGCTATGTAAAAAAAGATTACTAATGGTGCACCTCTGCCTGTGCGCCATTGCTATGTAAAAAAAATATTACTAATGGCGCACCGACCGCAGGTGCGCCATTAGTAAGATTCCCCTAGCTAATTCCCCCCCTCTTGCCAGATCCCCTTCGTCCATCTCCCTCGCCCCTAGCTAATTCCACCCGCTGCCCCGACCCATGCCGCCGCCGCCCCCGCGCCTCCATCTCCGTCGCCGCCCCCAAGCCGCCGCCCCCACGCCTCCGCCGCCCCCGCGCCTACGTCTCCATCGCCCCCGCCCCCGCGCCTCCTCATCATGGTCAGGTAACCCTCCTCCTCTGCCTCTCTTCTCCTCTCTTCCTCCTCTCTTCTCCTCCCTCTGCCTCTCTTCTCCTCTCTTCCTCCTCTGCCTCTCTTCTCCTCTCTTCCTCCTCTCCTCTCAGGTAACCCGAACTTAATTTTGTGATGGTGCATTAGGAGGATCAGGAGGCAAGTTGCAGTGCTGCAAGTGGCAAGAAGAAGAGCAGGAAGCATTAGATGCTTGCACTCCTGCTCTTATTTGCTTTTGAAGCAAGGTTTTTTCCTAGCTGGAATAACACAGTAAAAAAGAAGTGTCCGAACAAGTTGTTGCTTTTTGTTGTGAATGTGCAGGTGTTCCTGGGCTGAGGGAGAGGATAGAGGCAAGAGGAGGAGAAGAGCACCTGGACCAGAGGTGAGAATGAATGAGCTGGTGTTTAAACCATGGCTAACTTAATTTGTGTTTGGGGTTGGAGCTGGGAAAGAGAGACAGAGGGATAGGAGGGGGGAGGGGAAAGAGAAATGTTTATTTTAGGGTTTAATTAGACTCAAGATTCTGGTGTTTAACCCTGTTGTGTTGCTTCTAGAAATAATATAAAAGCTGTGAAAAAGAAATCTGTGGAGTTGGCACTTTACATAAGGTTGTAGATCATTGTAGTGTCCTAATGTCTAAGACTGTTGCATTGGAGGTTCATCTTGCAAACATATCAGAACTTGCAAACATTTTATTACTTGTTGCATTGGAGGTTCATCTTGTCTTGAGGCAAACAAATCAGCATTGGAGGCTCATCTTTATTACATGTCAGAACTTGCAAACAAATCTGTGAAAGACTTGTAAAGTTGCTGGGTTTTGTCTCTGACCATTGTGTCGTGATGAATTTGCAGGTACCCCGAGAGGCCCTTGAGTTTGCCGGAATGTCGATTAACTTCCGTTCCGGCAAATTCGGGTACTCCATATGTCTATTTTCAGCAAAGGTCATGCTGAAATTTCCGTGAATTTTAGCATGACTTTGCTAAAAATAGGACATATGGGGTACTTGCGACTAATGCATGGGCCGGGGTATCTTAGTACTTAGTTAAGTAGGATCAACTGCCCCCATTCTTGCTGCATTAAACCATAGGTGGCAATAGAGCCAAGTGATTAGGCCCAACTTAGAATTCTCGTTAGCATCGATAAACCCTAGATGATAAACCCAACATAGGTGGCAATAGAGCCAAGTGATTAGGCCCAACCTAGGGTGCCTCGGCATCGATAAACCCTAAATGATGAAAACTTAACTTGGCTTCTATAGGGTGCCTCGGTGTCGATGAGAACCTAAATGATGTACGCTTAGGCTTTTAGGGTGCCTCGGCGTCGACAAAACCTAAATGATGAAAGCTTAGGCTTTTAGGGTGCCTCGACGTCGACAAACCCTAAATGATAAAACCTTGGCTTTTAGGGTGCCTCGGTGTCGATAAGAACCTAAATGATGAAAGCTTAGGCTTTTAGGGTGCCTCGTGTCGACAAACCCTAAATGATAAAAGCTTAGCTTTTAGGATGCCTCGGTGTCGACAAACCCTAAATGATGTAGTTTTGAATTATGAACGTAGGATATGTCGTCATCATCATCGGACGACGAAAGTCTCCCGGCGGAGTGCGACTGGTGCCACGACGATCGAGGTCTGTGCGACATGCCTCACCTGGACGATGATCGGCGCTTCAGCATTAAGCTCGAGGAGACCTTCGAAGTTGAAACGGTACACAACGACGACAAGTGTTATTTTCATAATTAAGCATGACTTCAACTATTTCAACGTGTAATTTTCATCTTTTACAATTCGAGTATAGCTTATCCCATGCCATGCAAGACGCTATGTCTTGGAGAGGATGGATTTTGAAGACCATGAAATTTCTGAAACAAAGAAAATTCACCTAAGGACTCATCACGATGTGGACTTTGAAGTAAATCTATATAATTCTGAGAGCGTAACCCATTTTGGTTGCAAAAATTGGGAAGCATTTTGCAAGATGTATGGTTTTGATGAGGGTATGCTTATCACCATGGATCTTGGTAATCCTGACATCAACCAAGACAATATGGACATTTGGGTCCTTGTTGATACGCCTCCAGTTCTACCGCTATGTGAGTTTCTCAAACATAGTTATTAGCTAATTTATATTGTTTATTTCAAAATAGTTGGCATCTTATTTCCATTGACAGCTTATTTTTATTGTTCAAAGAATGTGCGGGAGATGGTAGACAAAACCCACTACACCGATGGCTCCGAATTAACAACTTACAAGGAGAAAAATCATTTGGTCGGATTTTGTACTGACATTGAGAATTACATTATCCACAATCAAACTCCTCAACATTATGGTAAATACGTGCCACTAGTGCATGTGTTCAACTACGGTAACTACCATGGAGATACCCTGGTAAGATTTTTACTATTACGACATCCGTGCATCTTCTGCATACTTCTAAAACTAGTACATCATTGCTAATTATGAAGTTATTACTGTGTTTTTCAACAGATAATCCCAGAGAATTGTGTGCCTCATATGATGTATCATAAAGGTAGTGTTAATGTTTTGAACATACAGCCAGGTCGTCCTACGAATCTCAACTGTCCATACGAGATTTCTAAAAGAAGTGGAGACATGAAAATCAAAGGATGGAAAAAATGTATGGACAGTCGTAAGGAGCTTCTTGGAAGCAAAAGGAAGCGAAGCGCAAGAATTGGAGACAGGATGTTCTCCATTCTCCATAATGGAGAGTCAGGGTCTATATTTTTTATGATATTTTAGCTTAAATAGGGTATTTAGGTCCTGCCTAATACTGATGATCATGTGCTAAGAATAATTAAGTAGGTTTGGTTCGATGACTATCAAGATGATGATCGTATGACTTGTTATGAATAACGAGTAGAGGTTGTGTGATGATGATTAGTAGGACTTGTTAGGATTAGTATTACTTCCGACAAACTCGATACTCGTGGTCTCGAGACTTGTAATGTCTTATCTTTGTTCGATCTTTTGAATTCGGAGACTAATATGATGAATTGTATTCGGAGACTAATCTTCTGTTGTATTCGATGAATCTGCTGTTGCTGTGTGCTACTGTCTATATTCTGTCAAATAATATATTTTGTAACCTGTGCAAAAATCAGAAAAGTAAAAAAACCTAATATTCATACTAATGGCGCATCACTAAAGAGTGCGCCATTAGTGTGCCAAAGCACATGGTTAAATATGGCCCTGGGAGGCATACTAATGGCGCATGGTGTTATATACTAATGGCGCACTGGGTGGTGCACCATTAGTATACCAGATACTAATGGTGCACCAGTGGTGCGCCATTAGTAAAAAATACTAGTGGCGTGATACTAATGGCGCACCAGTGATGCGCCATTATTAGGCAAAACTGGTGCGCCATTAGTAGGCCTTTTCCTAGTAGTGTAGGATAAACAATCATCTGATCATCATCTACTTCTTGTGATGCTTGCTCTGGTTGTGGCTCGATCCAGCCTCGTCGATCTCTATAACAAGGCACTTCCTCATGTCAACGATCCGACTGTGCATCTCGTAGCATGCGTACATGCTCTTGGCCGCGAACCTGAGGTGAGGTTCATCCAGTTGCCGCATCCAGGCTCCGTGCCAGGATATGGGACGTGTTCTGTTGGCATCGTACTTCATCTCTTTGTAGTATGGGTCGATGATGGCCGAGGCGAGTTCAACAACGCAGTCCTTCGTTCTACCCCATACCCTATAGTGCTCACGGATTTCGACAAGGTTCTGGCAGGCCAAGCCCGTAATCCTGAGCGCTTTTACATCGTCGGTGGTTTCCACCATGGCAAACTTGTAGTCGATTCTGTTGACGAACCTGGTGAAATGGTCGCATGGCTTTGTGGCCATGTGTACTGGTAGAAGAGGACATGATGGTGCACGCACAACTGGGCGACGGCAACCTTTTGATCTATGTTGGGACGACCGGCGGTGTACTGGAGGTCGATGCCGACCACCTTGTACTTGTCTCGAGCAAGCAACTGCTCAATGGTGTTGATGTAGTTGTCCACCACAGCCGGGTCGGTGGTGTACACCACCGAGAGATCCGCCTCCCTCGCGTGGGTCTCCACTTTATGCTCGCCGAACTCCATTGGAGCGCCGCTAGACATCCCCTCTCTGTGTCGTCGTGGCTGTGCTTGTTGTGTTGTGGGAGCGATCGAAAGGTTGAAGAGACTAAGGCTATAATGGCCACATGAATTAAAGGGGAAGCCGGATGGTCAGGAATATCGGCAAGTCTTGATGGCAGTTCTAATTTGCAGCGCCTAACTCCATCGTGCCGCACGTAACTGCCTTGTGCGGCAACGCGCGTGACGCAACCGCATGCATATGGGGCCCCTAACGTGATCGTGTGCACGCCCAACTGCTGGCAGAGCGCATGTGGAGGGACGTGAACAAAGTGCTCCGCGGTCGCCTCAACGGCAAGCAACCATATATATGCATATAGTAGTTGAACACACAAGGAAAAGCTGTCCATAAGCCGAGCACACCGACGGACGCGAGCAGAGCGTGGCGCGGCGCCTAACGGCGAGCACAGTGCGCTGAAGAGCCTAATGGCGAGCAGAGCTTGCCGAGGGACGCGAGCAGAGGCCGACATAGTGATACATGGCAAATAAGACAAACTGTGCGAGCGATGTCGGAGACATCAAGCATGAATCAGATTAGAGTTGCGTGTGCGATACGTGGCATACAGTTGATCCATCCGAGCTGTTTGTGATGGAATAAGACATGTGTGTTGCGGGCAAACGCTTGCTGGTATATAACCTTAAATTTAACCAACAAAATGTTAATGCATGTTACGAAAATTGTATAACTGAAAACTATGTTCAAATATGAATCCAACGATATAATCTTTGGCGACATGCATTTGTAGTTTATTAGTTAAATCCTACTTATAAACCGGGATGGGGGTATAGTAGGTAATTAAATTGCAAACATTTTTTTGTATTAAGCCTATGTGTACATGTCCTTTCGTCCTCCTCTCGCATGTCTTGTCACCCCGCTGCCGCAGACGGCTTACAGCGCAAGCTTGTGCAGCGCGAGGGGGCGTTCTTTTGGCTAAACGGTAGCTCGAAGTGGCGCCAATGAATCGTCGGTGAGCTTGTTCCCGCGCAACCTCGCAGGTTCCCGTGCAAGCTTCCCACCCGACTTGGTGAAATCCCCCAAAATCCCAATGCTTACCGGCCTTCTACGTAAACCCTCACGGCCGGCGAGTCCTACATCGCATTTCCCTTCCCTCCCTGTAGCCTATCTCGTCTGCTTCTCCCACAATCACCAATAGCACCGGTCCATCGTCGTCGCTCAGCCACTCCGCCGTCATCATAGGACAACTCCAGCTGGGAGGCTACACCACGGTGGCGGCGCAGTCCCTGGCATAGTGTAGTGCGCGTGGCGTCCCTGTTGGGTGTGCGTGGAACACCCACCTCACGCTCCTCCGCTGCCCATCAGCGGCTATTGCTGGCTGCCATTGGCTGCCACACCACTATCGAAAGCTAGGGCCATCGTCCGCTCTGCCACCGTGGTCTGAAGGCGGGAGGTGGCCATCGTGGCCGCCACCCCACTGCTGGCCATCGTGGCCACACCACCCGCTCCGCCACCGCGACCCGAAGGCAGGAGGTGGTGGTCGTGGCTGCCAGCCTATCGTCGGCCGCCATGGCCACCAGCCCACCTTCGACCGTTGGGATCATCACCCGCTCCACCACTGCCGCCCAAAGGAGGAAGGCGGAGTTGGAGGCCCGCACGTGCGTCAACGACCTTGCGCGCTACATCGAGTTTCTGTGGGGGGAGGAGGAGCGCCTCCTCGAGCATGCAAAGAGCCTTACCACAGCTGTGGCCACAGCACAAGCCGACGCAGAGCCAAGGAATCAGGAGATCTACGAGCAGTCCAGCTGCTTCGAGAGGGGTCGTCTGGAGCGGTAGAGGGCGTTCGAGCTGGTGAGCGTCCTGAACGTGCAGAAGCCGCAGGCACCGTATTGCAGTTGTCCAGCTCGTCGGTAGGCTCCTCCTTCTCTGCCTCTTACTGAGCGCACTTGGCAGAGGAGAGGCTGCCGGAAGTAGTACCAAGTCCCTCCGTAGTAGTAGTATTTAGGGGCTATTTTGTTCAGTTCATCTGACTATAGATGTGGTGGAACTGTACAACGTACTTAAAAGTAGCTAGTATATATAGTTGAACTAGCTATTTCAGTACGTGGTTGGCAACAATTAGGGAAAAGTTTGGTCGGTTCAGCTATCAAGTTGAACTGTTTGTATAAATTAAGAACGACTGCTTAATTTATGAATGAAATCTATGCTTAATTACTGAATTTTAGTTGCAAAAATTAGATAGTGCTAGTGATTTTTAGTTGCATATTTTGAAAAATCACAGTGTTACAAGGATTGGCAAATGGCAATGTTACTAGATCAACAAATGTCAATCTTTCCAGTTTGACAAATGGCAACATACCCAATATGACAGATGCAAATCTTACCAAATTGTTTGTACGTGGTTGCACACGGGTCATCCAAAACAACCGTTTGCATTGAAGGGATGCACAAATCCTGCGCTGCGAATTTTCGCTCGACTTAAGGGGGAAGACCATAGATCTCACTTTGCATACGAGTGTTCTATCTGAAACGTCTGTGATCAAGAGCTGCACAAATCCTGCTTGGCACATTTTCTCTTGGCTTCCTGGGGAAGCTGTCAGTTTGCATACGTGTGTTCTAACTAAAATGTTTGCGATCAAGAGCTGCACAAATCCTGCTCGGCACATTTTCCCTTGGCTTCCTGGGGAATCTGTCGGTTTGCATACGGGTGTTCTAACTTAAATGTTTGTGATGAGTGTTTTATGTTTAAAAACCGTATTAAACTTCGGCTTGGGCGCCATTAATGAATTGGATGCGAGCAAGGCGGGCGGCCATGGAAGTCAAAGGGCTCGCTTCCCGGTGAGCCTGCACGCCATACAGCTCACATGCTTCCCGGTGAGCCACCGCATTGGAGTACAGCTCGCACGCCTCCTGTTTAGTCAAGCACTCAAGCACCTGTCTGCACGTCACCTCCTAGCCATTAAAAGAGTGAGGTGTGGCGTCACATGAATGGTTAACAAAATGCACACGATTTAAATTATACAAAACATTTGAGATGTTACAGTGGCAGCTATTTGTTTCAAAATGCCTTTGTTGGGTGTTATTCGAGTGCACCTTCTCTCAAAATGGACATGAATAATACCACAGCGTGTCAGGTTCCATTCCATGATAGCATGCCAAGTTTCATGAATTTCAGACGAGTTTTGAATTTACTAGAATTTAAAAAAACAAAGTATCTCAACATTTTGCCGGCAATCAACAGTGCCCTGGTGTTTGAAATTCATTCCCATTTTTTGCATGGGGCCTAAGCATGCACCCAAGGACACAGATTTGATTTTTTTCAACCAATTTATATGCACTAGAGCATGTGCATGTAGTTCTAATTTGAATTATGCACATAAAATGCCTAGAAAACCTAGTTAATGTATAAAAATGTCAAGACGAACCCCGAAAAAATCCAAAATTTAACACAACACTCTGTTGTTCTATGTTGACACTAGAAAATTTTTGAAAGCAATAAGAGACAACGGATATTGTTTCGTCCCCAAAGGTGGCACGTTCCCTACTGAAACCATCACGCTTGTTGTGAGAAGCTCTGGTTTGTGAGAAGCTTATACCCAAACCTTCCCGAAATGGGACAAAAAATTTGCCACGACATGTTGATGCCGCTCCATAATAGCATGCCAAGTTTCATGAATTTCAAACGATTTTTGGATTTACTAGAACTTAAAAACCATGTATCTCAATGTTTGTGGCCGGGTGACGGTGGCAGGGTGTTTGACGTTCATTCCCATTTCTTGCATGGGACCTAAGCATGCAACCAAGGACACATGTTTGATTTTTCAACCAATTTATATGCACTAGAGCATGTGCATGTAGTTCAAATTTGAATTGTGCACATAAAATGCCTAGAAAACCCAGTTAATGTATAAAAATGTCCGAACGAACCCCGAGAAATTCCAAAATTTAACACAACACTCATGTTGTTCTATGTTGACACTGTAAGCAAGTGTGTTGTAGTCTGCATTGTGTATCCTAATTGTGCAATGACGTGGATGACCACTGTAACCAGGGAAATTCGAACCAAATTTTTTGACATTGAAACTCATCACACACGGGTTAAGCTATCTGAATCGTTTGTGATGTTCACATATCGTACACAGTTCTGAATAAGGGACCGTGTCTGATGACACTTTGCACGCTAGTTTTTTCGTTGAACCGATTCCAAATTTTTGGCTTTCGTGGAAATATCTACCTCCCTGCCCCTCCCCCTTACCAAAAGCCACATTTCCCCTGTTTCTGCCTTCCTTTCCAAGTTCAAACCTTCACTGCTTGCTTACAGCGCCATCTCCTCGTCGTCGACCCTCCTTCACGCTGCTTGGCCTCGTCTATCCAGGCAGGTAATCCACACCCGACCCCCATCCTCCTCCTCCTTCCACATCCCACATGCCCTGACCGCGGGCACGACACCTTCCACCCAAATCACCAACCCCTCCACCAAATAAGCCCAGCCCTAAGCCATGGTGGACGCAGTATAGCCAGGATCTCAAGGATCATTTGGTAGCGGAGAAGCAAATCGCGGCCGCACGCGCGGATGAGGTCGCGATGGCTACATTTTGTGCCGACCCCCAGATCTTGGAGAAGCACCTCACCGTCGAGGCCACCGTCGACGCCTCGTGCCACAACACCGCGACGCGATAGGCTACTTTAAACGACAGTTCGTGGCGTTTTCTCGAGGCCACCCTTGGTGCCTTCGACGAAGACTACGAGGAGTTTTATCTGCGTGCACGTGCTTACCTCATGTCGAGAGCCAACAGGTTGGTGCCCAGAGCGGCTTAAGAAACTCACCACTATGACGAGGGCACCCATGATGCGGAGGCCTCGCACTCTTCCATGTCCAAGGAGCCAATTGTCATTGATATCTCCGACAATGAGGAGTAGCTTGCCTTATTAGATCACTATAAGGACCCATGTTCTGTTTGCTAGCTACTGCCTTTCCTTAACAAATTCTAGTGAATTGTGCTATCTACTTTTACCATTCAATTTGTTGCTCTAGTGTATATGTTCTATATGTCATGCGATGTGGTCCTCACTTATTAACTGTTGGTTAATTAGTTGTCGTGTTCAGTTAACTATTTGTTTCAATTCTGCAAATGTGATGTTCAATTCTTGAGGGTGCACTTTTTTATTGTATTCCATGTGAGAAATAAATCGAATTTTTCTTTACACAATACATAATAAACAAATACAATTGCTATATTTCCAAGTTGTCAAGCATGCTTGGTTTTGTTAACTGTCTGATCTTCTAGTATGTTATACATTATGCAATGTGGTGCTGAGTTAACGTTTGGTTCATTTCTTGTGGTATTTAGGTAACTATTTGGTTCAATTCTGCAATGCGATGTTCAATTGTTGTGGGTGCATTCTGTTATTGTATACCATGTGAGAAATAAATCGAATTTGGCTGTAAAAAATACATGAGAAACAAATACAATTGCTATATTTACAATTTGTTAAGCATGCTTGGTTTGGTTAACTATCTGATCTTCTATTAGGAGTATGTTATATTGTGCAATGTGGTGCTCAGTTAACATTTGATTCATTTGTTGTGGTGTTTAGTTAACTGCTTGGTTCAATTCCGCAATGCAATGTTCAATTGTTGTGGCTGCATTCTGTTATTGTATACCATGTGAGGAATAAATCAAATTTGTCTACACTTAATACACGAGAAACATATACAAGTGCTATGTTTCCTAGTTCTTAATCATGCTTGGTTTGGATAAATGGGTTTTCCATGTGGCTTGAATTAATCTGATGAATCTGCAATGTGTTTATTTTTCATCCACTTTTTTTACTTATAGCATGTGAACCCTTACTTAACTTGGTGACTAACTACCTTATATGTGTTGCAGGGAAACAATGGGAAGCACTGAGGTTTACAATCGAGGTTAGCATGTGCATGGTCCATTGTCTAATAGCTCATTATTGTGCAATTGCAGGAACCATTCTAATATTTAGGTTTTTAACAATTTGGTCTTGCACATATAGGTCCTGCTGTCAGAGGTTTTGACCCACTGTTCGACCCTTTTTGCATATGGGGAAATGAGTTGTCCATGAATATCAGTCAAGTCAAGAAACTCAGAAAGATTGTTAGGATAAAGAAATTAGCGACAAAAAACAACAAGATCTTTGTTTACACAATGAACAAGACATCAGTTCACTATCGGATGGTACTAACTATTATACCTTGCTTTTTTTACTCCTTTGCCCCATTTCCAATATAGAGAAGATATTTATGCACATCCTTGTTTTTAGGCCTTCCCAAAGCAGTTCACTGATGATTACCTCTCAAACCACCTGTATGGTCAGGAGGCGAGGAAGGTATTCATACAACCCCCACGGTTCAATGTTGAAGTGTTCCTAAAGAGGACGAAGGATGTACAGTCAATTATTCACAGGCACTGGCCTAAAGTTGCAAAGACCTTCAACATCAATGAAGGTTCAATATTCACCTTCTACTTTAGCAGTTTTCTAGATGAGATACGTCTGTCTATGTACCGTCTATGATGCTAATTTCGAAAGGTTATAGATGTTGCATGTGAAACCTGGTGCTAGTGCAGTTGTGTAATGGGGTAGCTGAGAGCTGAAGCTATATGATGTTGTACTCTGAAGTATTTCAATTATGAAAATGAAATATATTGTGTGCTTAATATGAAATCTCAGTTAGATTGATAAATGGATTATTAATAATAGGATAATTAGCCTGCTAATTAGGTTTTACTATTGCAAACGGTTATTGAGAAAACACCATGGGCGATGACCTCATGCAATGCACACAGTTTCTAGGAATAAACTATGTCGGATTAATGAATTATCACACACGACATCCTCTTGAAAGCTGTTTGTGATGGACAGCCTTTGCCGCACAGTTTCTTCTATGAACCGTGCGTGATGCATTCAATAACGCAAACGATAAAATTGTTAATACCATGTGCAATGGAAACACTATCACAAATGATTCAATGGGGAAATTGTGTGTGATGTACCTGTGAATATAAACGTTTTCCTTCGACCGACTGTGTGGGACATATATACGAATGAAAACGTTTAGTGGGGACTGACTGTGTGGGATGTAGTTATGACCAGAAATGATTTCGCATGTATAATTGTATTTTTTGAGCACTACTATATGGATAACCGTATTTGATCGCTCGCTAGTCGCACACGACCTCATTTTGCCGAGCGTGTGTGCCAAGAGGGCATATCCCCGATGGTTTCTGGGTCGTGTGGGAAGGACCCACCTATTGCCCACACTCACTAGGCGACGGTTCCAAATGTCGTCACAGAAAGGGGTTAAAAACCGTTTGTATTGCACCTTGATGTACTAGTGACACAAGGTATTCCTCCGATATCTGGGAGTTGCATAATTTGATAGTCAAAGGAGAATGTATATGACATGAAGAAAGCAATAGGAATAAAGCTAAATGATCAATATGCTAAGCTAACAGATGGGTCTTGTCCATCACATCATTCTCCTAATGATGTGATCTCGTTCATCAAATGACAACACATGTCTATGGTTAGGAAACTTAACCATCTTTGATTAACGAGCTAGTCTAGTAGAGGCTTACTAGGGACACGGTGTTTTGTCTATGTATCCACACATGTATCAAGTTTCCAGTTAATACAATTCTAGCATGAATAATAAAAATTTATCATGGTATAAGCAAATATAAAATAACAACTTTAGTATTGCCTCTAGGGCATATTTCCTTCAATGTTCTCCTCGATGTTCTTGGAGTTCTATCCGATGTTATCTTCTTTTGTGGTGTGTTTGTCGAGATCTGATGAAATGTGGATTTATGATCAGATTATCTATGAATATTATTTCACTACAAAAAAAGACACATCCGTGACATTTTGGGCCGAACAATTTTTTACTGTCATGCTTATGACACTTCTATGATGATGATTGTGACAAAACCCGGCATCATCATAGATGTGGTGGGGTCGTACTTCTATGACAAAAAATCATGACAGAAAATGGGCTTTTCGTCCTGGGCGGGCTGGAGACGCAGCTGCATGACATTCTTTGGGCCGTCCATGATGGAGAAAACCATGGTAGAAGCGAGAGCGAGGAAAATATCGGGGGAGTTCCCGGTTACAATGGGTGGTCGGGGGCCGAGCGATGTGCGTTTCTCTCATACGTACGCGCATGTGTGCGAGGCGTTGCGCTTTAACTGAACCCCAAGCGATTGCACTGTAGGCTACTCGTTACTGAACCCGAGCAATCGATCGATCCCTTGCTGTTAACTGAACCCGAGTGATTCCTTCGCTATTGTTGCTAACTGAACCCGATCGATGCTGCCTCTTGATGAACAGTGAGCGTTGTTAGGGGGTTTGGATGAACAGTTCCATGTGGGGGTTGGATGAACAGGACCCCATGGTAGTAGAGGTCGTTGCCGCTGGATGAACAGGACCCGATCGATCGAGCCGGTGGATGAACAAGACCCCGTGGAGGGCTGGATGAACAGTTGCCAGTGGAGGGCTGGTTGAATAGTAGCCGGTGGAGGGCTGGATGAACAGTAGCTCATGGAGGGGTGGTTGAACAGAACCCCGTGGAGAGGGCTGGTTGAACAGTAGCCGGTGGAGGAGCCCGCGGGGGAGGCTGGATGAACAGGAGCCTGTGGATGAACAGTCACAGGTGGAGGCTGGAGGAGGTCGACAGTGGATAAACAGTAGCCCGTGGAGGCTGGAGGAGGTCGACAGTGGAGATGAACTGTATCCTGTGGAGTCCCGTTTTGCGGTATGCCACACCCCTCCCGATGAACAGGACCCCCGTTTCGACCATAGAGCTCCAACACAAGTTCGTTTCCTCCATTTTGTGGTACGCCACACCCCTCCCAATCTACAGGACCCCGTTTCCACCGTAGGAGGTCTGTTTCCTCCGTTTTGCGGTAGGCCAGACCCCTCCCGATGAACAGGATCCCGTTTCCACCGTGGCCGGTCGAACACAAGGCCGTTTCCTCCGTTCTACGGTACGCCAAGCCTTGTTTCCATCGGATGTTCCATCCAAGCCGGTTGGCTCCCAATGAACAACACACGTTCCGTTGCCTCCCGATGAACATGACGCATTCCGTTGCCTCCTCATGAACACGACGACGACGCAGTTTCTCCGTTCCGACCCAGCCATACCATGTACACGAGCTCTGGCCGTACGTATGCGCGAGTAGGCATTCGAGACCCCACCCGTATGTACGTATGTGGCTGTATTTACCTTCTTGTACCCTGGCCATTGTACATACGTGTACATGCTACGTGTGCACCTCTACTACGACACGTGTGCGCCTCTACTACCACACATGCGCGCCTCTACATCGACCAATATGTACTACACATTCGCGACCAGAATGACAACACTACGTACGCTTCGACCGAGTGGGTCCCGACTGGCAGGCACTTCCTTGCGTGTGAAGATGTAGCTAGTGGGTCCCAGCAGTCATTGGGGTGAATCATTTTTTTGCTCGTAATATGGACGCACTTCCTTGCGTGTGAAGATGTAGCTGGTGGGTCCCCGCAGTCAGGGGGAAATGTTTTTTTTCGTGAAATACGGTGGCCCGTCCGGTGGGTCCCTGCTATCAGTGGAGGAATAATTATTTTGCGTGTAATAAGGAGGCACTTCCTTGCTGCGGCCGTGGACCCAGCTGTCAGCCTCTCAACATACAATACTCTTCTAATGGAAGTCGTTCGTTGACCAGATTAACCACGCCACGCCGAGAGCACCAAGGCGGTGGACGAAGGCGAGGCCTAGGAAGGGAACGACGCGGAGCCGGGGAAGATGCGGAAGTGGATGCCCATGCGGAGAGGAGTACGAGGGTTCACTGGTTCGGCTGTGGTGTGAACCTGCCGTCGCCACAGGGCCTGGCCAGCGGTGGGAGTAGTAGGGGGCGGTGAGGCCTCCGTTGTTGCACATCCGGCCATGGGAGGCAAGAGCATGTGGTGGTTTGGATGGTTGGAGTAAGAAAATCAGAGGTTGAAGAAGCAGGACGACCGTTAGATGTTAACAATCCAACGGTCACTGGTGATAGAATCGTTTGTTGACTAAGTTGACAAAGCCTGTCAGGACCCCGTTTCCAAGCCACATCGATCTAGCCGGTAACACCTCATATCACTTTGCGGCCTCACGCACGGTATCCCACGGGTGTCGCCTTACCATGGCCCGGGACCGTTTGCGCCTTTTGGCTCACGTATTTGATAATGTCGCTAGCATCCATATGACAGAGAACCCGAGCCGACATGGCTAGTAGTGAACACAAAGTGGCACAGACCTATGGAGACAGGCATACACGAACCACATCGAGCATTACTGCATCAGCACTGCGTCATGTTGACCTCAGCAGGTCAAAGGCGCCAGCCCAGGTCAAACCTGACTGGTGGGCCCCTTCTGTCAGCCTCTCAGTGCACTAACTACGTTTAGTTAGCCTAATTACTGGGTAGGGCCCACTAGTCAGTGACTATACTAATCTGGATAATTAGCAGAGGGAGGGCCCACTTTTCATCGACTCAAAGGAGTCAACCTGGGCCCACCCAGTCCACGTCAGTTGTCAAACCACCGCTCAACAAGGCTAATCCCGCCGGCGTTGAGTCGCCGGCGAGGCCGAGACGGCGGAGGGCTTCGGAAAACGCCCTCAGGCGACCAAATTGACGGCGGAGACCATCTACGGGTAGCTGGGAACGAGCCGCAGCGTTTGGTGGTGGTAGTTGGGCTCGGGGTGGCCGGAAACGTCGCCGGCGACGAGCTTGGCGGTCGCTGGAGTCGGGTGAGGACAGTTTCGAGGCTACGGTGCACGGGAGGAAGAGCTGGTGGTGGCTACGGGTTCCTGGTGCTGCACTGAGCACGGTGAGGCGCTCGGACGCGTGCTTGCATGGTCGTAGCCACGACGGCGACATGGCCGGCGGCGAGGAGCTCTCGGGTGCGATGGAAACGGCGGCTACAGGGGCCAAACGAGCACGGGGGCTAGGGGGAAAAGAAAAGGAGCTCACAGCGGAGTCGGAGAGGGGGTCAGCGAGCTCGGGGAGGTCCTGGCGGCGGCGAATCGACCGGAGATGTCTCGGGTGCCCGAGGTTGAAGACGAGCTGATGGCGGCGTTGTAGGGGCTCCCGCGGGGCGTGGCTCGGTGAGGAGGAAGAGGGGGTCGAGGCAGAGCCTCTGAGCGCGTCGGTGAGGCGTGGGGTGGCCGGTGGCCACGGCGGTGCGCGTCGGCGGTGACGGCTACGCTCGGCGGTTGCGAGTAAGAGAAACGGAGGAGGGGGATGAGCGAGGGGTTCCAGGGGCGTGCGTGGCGGCGTTGGGGATGTCCAGGGCGACGAGGGGGCAGCCATGCAGGCAGCTGCCGGCGTGGCACGCCGCGGCACCGTGGCTGTCTTCTCCTCTGCCTTCTGGCAGGAGGAAGAAGACGCCCCTGCCCTCGGTGGGCTGGGCCAGTTGGCTGGGCTGCCAGCTGGGCCGGCCAGGTGGGCTGCAGGTGAGATTACTCTCTCTCTCTCTTAATTCTGTTTCTGTTTTCTATTTATGTTATTTTGTTTTGATTTAGTTAAAATACTAAATCATTTTATAAAATCCTGAAAATAAATATGTGACTACAATTAAAATATCCCAAACCACATAAAATGTTCCAGGATTATTGGACATATATTAATTATATAAAGAATATATATCCAATGCAAATAGTTATTTAATTAATTGAAAGGCCCAAAATAAATATCTCTGAGATTCCAAAAATATTGTTTTAAGTTTTACCTCTTGCCAATATTTTCAGAGACTAAGAGGAACATTTTCTTGGACTTCTTTGAAAAGATTTTAATGTTGATTATTTTTGAAGTGATTTAGGAGGGTTTCAACTAACCTCAATTCAACTTTCAGAATTTAGACATGATGCATGATGCTCACTCGGGTAAATAGCTACAAGCAAATTCTAGGGCTGTGACAAAGCCCCCCATCCGCGTCAACTTAGTAGGCCCACAAGTTAGCCTCCCACTATGGTGGGTCCCAACTAGCAGGGGGAGTATTCATTTTTTTGTGCGTAATAAGGAGGCACTTCCTTGCATGCGAAGATATAACTGGTGGGTCTGAGTTGTCAGCGGGAGTATTCATTCTTTTTGGCGTAATAAGGAGGTACTTGCTTGCGTGCGGCCATGGACCATGTGGGTCCCAACTGTCAGCCTCTCCATGTACGTCCCTCTTCCGATGGTGTCGTTTGTTGATAATGTTGACCACGCCATGCCGAGAACACCAGCGCGATGGACGACAGCGAGACCCAGGAAGGGAATGAACCGGATGCGGCGAAGCCACAGCAGTGAAGGGATGTGGGTGAGTAGAGGGATGGCCTGGCCAGCGATGGGAGTAGTAGGGGGCGGTGAGGCCTGCACGGCAGCACAACCAGCCACGTGAGGCGGGAGAAGGCGGTCCCACCGGCGCTGGATTTGGCGACTGGAGCAAGAAGATCAGAGATTGAAGAAACACGACAGCCGTTGGATTGACATCCAACGGTTACGGCTACCAGAATCGTTTGTTGCCGTATATAACAAGTAAAAAATCTTGCATACGCGTCAACTTAATAGGCCCACAAGTCAGACCATTCCCTTTTTTTTAATAATTTATATATAGCTCATTGCAACTTCTTATGCAATTTATTACAGTCTGTTTTTTGTTGGCCAGGGCCAGGGTTAAAAATGTAAACAAAATTTCGCATATTTCTATGGGTTCCAAACTTTGTTTCATACCGAAATGTCGAGCCAGATTTAAATTACTTTGAATATATATTTGAATTAGGTTAAAGCCCAGTGAAATTGGAATATGAAAATGTGAAAAAATTCAGAAATTATAAAGTAATTGCCAATTTGTCATCTATTTTTTATATTTACAGCCCATTTCATATTACTTTCAAGATTTGCAGGCGTGTTGAAAGAGTTGCAGCCCATCAGGGCGTAGAAAAATAAGTAGGCCTAGATTGGGTATTCTTCAGAAAAAATAAACTGGGCTCATTTTCACAAACAAAAAATAGCTGGGCTGGTCATGTGGTGAACATAAAATATAAGCCTGGGCTAGACGGGCCACAGCCCAGTTGAAACCCTGCTCCATCTCAACAATGAAAAAAATACTGCTTGAGTAGCTACGTCCCAGGTGTCAGCCGATCTTGTGTTGTTCTCTTGTCTATTGACTATATACGCTAACAATGTCGTGGGTCCTAGATGTCAGGAAACCACTAGCAGGAAGAATTTTCTTTTTCCATACGCTGACAATGGAGTATATATATCAAAAAATGAGGAACTTCCTTGCGTCTGGCCATGGACATGGTGGGCCCCTACTGTCATCCTCTCCACATATAGTCCTCTGCCGATTCCTCTTGCTTATTGACCATGTTGACAATGCGAGAGGGCGGCACTACAGTGAGCGCAACAAAGCGCGAGGAGGACGGCGGCGAGGCCTCGGAGGTCGGCGTTAATGATTTAGGAGACAGTGGGGCGGCGATGCGTGCGCTCAGGCGCAGCCAGCCATGGGAGGCGGAAGCAGGCGGCCCCGCCGGCGCTGGTTTCACTACAGGAATCAGCTACTTTGCCATCCGCCAAGGCAGACGACAAAGGCATGGATGGCAGACAGCAAAGGGCTTTGCCGTCTGCCGCGGACGGAAAAAGGCTCTAGCAAAGATAGGATCGGTAAAGACCTTCTTTACCGTCTGCTTTCTGAAGCAGGCGGCAAAGGGCCTTTGCCATCAGCGGCTGACAGCAAAGAAAGCCGACGGCAATAAATTCGCTGTTAGTCCGTTAGGTGGCTAACGACAGTCTTTGTCGTCCGCCAGCTGATGACAACGAGCATCAGGCCTTTGCCATCGGCCAAATGACGTCAGTTGGACGTCACTGCCCACCAAGGCTTTGATGTCCGCCACTGTAGGAAAATGTGGTGACCTTTGCCGTCTGCCACTGTAGGCAAAGGTTTTGCCGTCCACCACTGTAGGCAAACTGACCAAATGGGTCAGCTCCCAGGAAGCACAGGTGGCTGCAGCATGGCTTCCTTGCCGTCCGCCGCGGATGACAAAGAGCACGTTGCCGTCGGTGGCAGACGGCAAAGAGCCTGCATTACCTCTTTTTCTGTTTTTTTTAAATCCAACAATTTTCACAGCAAATATATATGACATATATATATATATATATTTCACAGGGCTATTTAACAGCAAACATATGACATATCCAGCATATAAGTTTCATCGTACATACATATATAGTTCCATCCATTCATACATAGCAAGTTGCACATACACATTGTTCCATCCATACATATTACATTGCAAAGTTTCATCAAGATATCAAGTTACATCATAGCAAGCTAGAAGAATACTAGAAGAGAATGAAAGAAAAAACAAGCACTCTATCATAGCAAGCTAGCTTCCGTGAAGTGGATGAAATCTTCAAAATGGCAAATAAGAAAGTTAGAAAAAAGGTGACTAGAAGAAGAACTATATGTCATTTATGAGCTAACTTAGGTGAAATGGATTCATTATGAGCTAACTTAGTTGAAATGGATCATTTATGAGCTAACTAAGGTGAAATGGATCATTTATGAGCTAAATTAGTTGAAATGGATCGTTTATGAGCTAACTAAGGTGAAATGGATCATTTATGAGCTAACTTAGGTGAAATGGATCGTTTATGAGCTAACTTAGGTGAAATGGATCGTTTATGAGCTAAGTTAGGTGAAATGGATCGTTTGTGAGCTAACTTAGCTGAAATGGATCGTTTATGAGCTAACCTAGGTGAAATGGATTGTTTATGAGCTAACTTAGGTAAAATGCATCATTTTAGAGCTAACCTAGGTAAGATGGCATTTTGGAGCTAACTAGGTAAAATGGATTGAGCTATTGTGAAATGGATCGTTTATGAGCTAACCTAGGTGAAATGGATCGTTTATGAGCTAGTTAGGTAAAATGCATCATTTTAGAGCTAACCTAGGTAAGATGGGTCATTTTGGAGCTAACCTAGGTAAAATGGGTCATTTTAGAGCTAACCTATGTAAAATGGATCATTTTGGAGCTAACCTAGGTAAAATGGGTCATTTTAGAGCTAACTTTGGTAAAATGGATCATTTATGAGCTAACTAAGGTAAATGGGTCATTTTAGAGCTAACTTAGGTAAAATGGGTCGTTTATGAGCTAACTAAGGTAATTATGCCATTTTGACATAAGTAAGCTAAGTACATGTCATTATTGAGCAAACCTAGTTAACAAAGCATATTAGAACTAACTTAGGTCATTTTGGAGGAAACAAAGCTAAGTATAGATCGTTTTAGAGCTAACTTAGGTAAAATGGATGGTTTTGGAGGTTAGTAAGCTTATTAAGTCATTTTGGAGGAAAAGAAGCTAACTCTAGGTCACTATAGTAAGCATATTGGAGGAAATAAAGCTAAGTCTAGGTCTTTAAGCATTTGTTAAGCAAAACACTAGAGAAACTTACCGTGATCATGGAGGTGTAGGAGCGGGCTGGCTCGTGCCGGTAGCTGGAGAAGGATCATGCGATGCTTGCCTGGAGTTACGCTGCACCAAAAATCATTTCCAATGTCTCGTTAGCATGATGACACCCAAATGTTAAGACTAGCAAGTAATGTCCATTCAAATTAAACTCACTGTGGTCCCAGGAGCAATCTCTGGCATCGGCAGAGCAGTCTGACCGGCCTTCTTGCACACTGACTGCACATTTGGTTTTGACGACTCAGTCATACTTGTTAGCAATGAGAAAAACACTACATGAATGTTTTGGCTAATTTGTAGAAGAAACTTACCACAAGGAGCTCGTACATGGCCCTTGCCTGCATATCATTCCGTGCCCTCTCCTCCTCCAACATCTTTGTCTCCCTATCCTCCAACTCCCGCTGCCTCTCCGCCGCCTCCGCCAGAAGTTTCCCTGTTCTATCTCTCTCACTCTGTATAGCAGCCTGCAACACCACTCCTCGTTAGCATTTGTAATCATTGATGGAAGCGCACATTATGTAATGGAGAAAGATAGCTGAGTACGTATAATTAACTAACCTTGAAGGCGAGTTGGACTGGCCATTCACGAGGCCTTATCTCAGGAGCGGAGCTCGACTGGCGCGCCTTGATCTGCGAGAGAGTGCTAGGACAACAGATAAGTCCATCTCCAATAGCTATCGAGTCATGAGACCTCCCGCGACCAGCTATCATCACCAACTCTGGATCAATGGGACCCTGGCTCGGGTTAAATTCCTCCCCTTTCCTCGCCTTCCCCTGATCTCTATATTTCACGAGCTTGTTGTGGGAGGAGAAGTTGGTGAAGTTGTTTGGATCATCGAGGTCAGACGGAGAGAATGCCTTGACTTTCTTGTAAGAGGCAGTATGGGCCATGGCATAGAGATCGTACACCTCTAGCACCTTATCCGCCTTATTGTAGCGTGCCTGAAAGAGAGAAACAAAGTAAATTAGTAATTAAAGGGCTCAAGCTAGCATGATGACTGAATTGCATGAATCATGAAGAAAACCACATACCCAGTTCCAGCCGAACTGATATAAGTTGGAGCTACCTTGATGGTGTGGCACACCTTCCATTTGGGCACGTTTGTCCTTGGCCTCGTTGTGGATGGCTAGCCATTTTTTTGAGCACCACTCATTGACCAACACCTCCCAACAATTCATCCGATCCGCACACCATCTCGGAGGCGCCTAAGTTAGCAAATAGAATCTTGAGCGCTACGGCTATGAATTATTAAATGAAGGAAGTAAGTACAAGGCCTTAAGAATTACCTTCATGTACTGCTCCTTACTCAGGAACTTCTCGCGGAACGCCGGCTTGGTCTTCTTGATACCATGCAAGGCGTAGTAGTCTCGAACAGCCTACACCTGAGCCTCGTGCCGTAAGTTCTGTAGTAGGCGCTTGCAGACGTTATCGATAACATTTGCCGCGTCCTCCTCGTATCCCTCCTCACACCTATAGAATGTCTGCAATGAAATGAGACAATATTGATTAGTACAATTAATAACTAGCTAGTTGAAGATTTTTAATTGTGTAAAGGAGAAATTACCTAGAACTTTCTGATCACCACTTCTACCCTCGTGCCGCACAAGACACTGCCGATAATCTCACCCGGCGGGGCCGGGGCAGCCAAGTAGTGCTCCCAGATCAATCCAAGCTCTGGAAGCCGACCCTCACTAGGCAATGTGACAAACCCCGGGAAGTTTTGCCAGCAAAGCACTCCAAGGACGGAGTTGGGCCGACAAACATTCTGATGGTGGTCCCAACCGCTGCAGCATGACAAGGCCAACGCATTAGATATTTGAAGAAACGTGAATGCAGAAGGTACAAAAAGATTAAATGCACTTACCTATCCCCATCAGGGAAAATCAACCACCTCTGCTCGCGGGTCACCGGCACTTCCGAGAGCCGTGTACAACCACGCTGGTAAACAGTGCCCCCCTCCTCCTCAATATCAGTCGGCTCCCCGCCATCATCAGCATGGCCACTCGGCTCCTAAGGCTGATCCGGCCAGGTACCCCATCCAGACGTGTGCTCCTCCGGGGTCTCGTGGGCCGAAGGCCCGTCGACCCAAGGCTCGTGGATCGGAGTCCGTGTAGCCTCCTCCTCGGACGAGTCCACCCTAGCAGTCATGTGCTCGGGTGAAACAGCTGGGGGTGGCGGTGAGGAAGGCACCCTGGAAGTCACCCTACCTCCTCTCCCGCGACCACGTGCTCCAACTCCTCTCTTCTTCCCTCCCTTACCTCGTCCCCTGCTGGGCACCACGGTCGATGAAGAAGGGCTCGGCGGTGTCGCCATACTGTCCAGCAACGCTCAGTGGAGAGCTGCATGTGGAATGGAAGACCTCCCACCACGCGCCGACGAAGAAGGGGCCTCGGAGTGCTCCCGACCAGCGCCCACCATCTTTCAACACCTGCCATGACAAAGAGTAAACGAAATTACTACAACATAAAAAAATACCGACATGAATAATGATATGTATATCACTTAAGTGTATCATCATCAAGTACAACATAAAAAATTGAATACCTGACATGAACTACTAATAATCTCGATCACTGTCATCAATAAATGGATAATCATGATCATCACTATCATCAAGGACGTGCTCATAGGGTTCAGCGGCATCAACATGTGGAAGGCCACCTTGACGTAATCGGTCAAGCATTGATAGGTCATCCGCAGCAGTAGCCTCTTCTTGTTCTGGCTCTTCTTGTTCCTCCTCTGGGGTGATGTCGGATTCACTGTCGCTGTCTACTTCAATGTTTTGGGGTGAAGTATAGCGGTTCTTGAAACGTTTTTTGGAAAGACGTGTCTCTTGGAAGAATTCTCCTTCATATGTGTCTAGGTTAATGTGAGGTTCATAATCCCCTTCCTTTGGGGGAGATAGTCTAGCACGTGGCGGCACTTCATAAACGACATCCCAACCTTTCAGATTTGGATTAGTTTGGCAGGCCCACGGTAGATAGAATACTTGGGTCGCCTGTTGAGCCGTAATATAGATATCAGGAACATCTAAATGGGTGCCTTGTTTGATTTCAACTAGCCCTATATGTTCATGAGTCCTTCAAGTCTCCTTCGGCTGAAACCAATAACATTTGAAGACTACGACATTCGGTGGGTTTTCACCATAGAATAGAAGTTCATAAATTGCTTCAACTCTCCCATAATACTTGGTACCTCCTTCGCCGATAGCAGATACACAACAATTTGTAGACTTTCAGTCGGCCATAGATAGCTCTTTGCCATAGGTACGAAAGCGATACCCGTTGATCTCGTATTTGTCAAATGAACGGACCTTATAGTCAAAACCATTATCGACTTGTCTCAATTCGGCGTCCATAGACTCTGAATTAGCCTACAAGTTTAATATGAAAGGATTGTTGCATTGGGCACAAATTAGCGAATGAAATGAAATGGTCTAATAGAAATTACCGTTTGTTTGAACCAAGAGATAAAACCGGGATAGCCGTGTGGGGACCCCGGCTCATAAGTCGTGATCACCGAATGCACGTGTACAGTGATCCCAGAGATCAATGGTCATTGAACACACAGAAGCTGAATAACAAGAGTCTTACATCCATACATACCGTATTACACAAGTAGGACCATTATGGTCAAGTCTTGAGTATAACATCGCAGTGGAAATCTTCGTCGATAACTTGGACCCATGCCATCTGCCTTAACCCTACAGGCATTTTGACTGGGAAGCGTCCTAGCTCGCATGTTCGTCATCGAGGTACTCTTCTTCATATCATGTTCTTTCATGCCTGGCCAATAAAATAACCAGTGGCAAGCCAATGAGTACTTTGAATGTACTCGCAAGCAACCCATGTTTTGGTTCAAGATACAACAATGCATGATATAGGTAAAAAATATTTTGCGGAAAGCTAGTTTTTGAGTGCAATGACATGTTCAACAACTCGTAAGACATGCATCAGGAGAATTCAAGTAACCAAGAGGACAGGTTACAGATATCAACATAAATAGAGTGGGCATCAACCCAACTCAATCATGTCAAGTCCTTTGACTTGACCCAAGTAGTTCTTCCCACACACACTCGTTTGTAAACAAGTGGACGTAGCCCAAGAGCGGTTAACCAACTGTCCTTGACCGTGGACATGGCTATTCGAATAGTTTTACACACTGCAGAGGTTGCACACTTTACCCACAAGATCCGGGGAACTTCCGTGTCATCCACGACCCACGGTACCTCAAGTACCCGGGGTAAGCACCTGATCACTATCTTTCCCTAGACGACACTAACATAGAGTCCATGCGATTGGCAGTAACCCCCGTGCCCAACATTTCACATCTTAAAATTGTGGAGCCTCGCTCCCATTTTCATCACATACCACAAGCACGGGGTACCAACGGTGTGTCCGGTGCCCTGTGAAGACAGTCATGGCCGCCCTACCTAGCACTACCCCGTCCCGAGAGAGAGCACCAACTCTCCCCCATCACTAGTAATGCGGGCTCCAAGCTAGTATCGGCCTAGGTAATCAATAATGCCCTTTCCCATACAAGGGTAGAGTGTTTGCGCATGTAAGGTTGGAATAACGGTCGCAACTTAAACCAATCCGTTTTTGAAAACAACACACACACTTGCCTCGGTACACCACTTCGTCATCAAGTGGCTACCCAACTCATCATCTCCCTCGGGCATAAGTGGCACCCGACGGGGTTTTCGAGAAGTCCTTTGAAAGTACTTTGTCTCCATCACCATGCATATTCTCATCCCTTTTTGCGTAGCAACTACTTTAGCATCCTATCTACTCCCACCGGCATAACCCTCATAAGGAGGTAGGGTCATGCACAATGCAAGTATCAACGAGGAAGTAACAGAGGCAACCCATCAAAGTGGTTACCATCTCATCGTGATTCCGATGCAACACTAATAAAGTGCTATATGACATGCATAAAAAGGGTTTCATAAATATGGTCAAAGGGCTGCTTGCCTGTTTTAACAAAGTCTTCGAGGTCTTCAAATATCTCTGGTCCAACTCCAAGCATTTCGTCTACTTCGTCAACTATCGTCAAAAGCAACCATAATAAGCAACACAACAAGGCAGGAAATGAAAGTGCTCTAAAAATATTGATTTGACTTTTCTAGGACATCTCTGGTTGTATGAAAATTAACCAGAGTGGTTTCATTGGAATTGGGTCAGTGGATATTTGTAAACATTTGGATATGATGGAATCAAGGGGTTTATGGACTTGCAAGAGGTGTATAGAAATATTATTTTTCAAAATGAGCAGGGATACCCATTTAACAAGGCATGATTTTAGAAGCATCTAGGAGTTGGTTTCACTGGATTTGGAGTTCAAATGATTTCTCTATGAATTGCAAAGTTGGCTATATATGAAGGAATAGACCACTATTTGAGGTGATACAGAAAGTATTAGTAAAAATGTTCAAAAACTAAGTTTTGAACTTATAGACATCTAGGATTTTGAATCATGGAATTTGGATCAAAAATGGGCTCTCTGTGATTTTCTAAAGTTTATCACAGAAATGAAAAAATAGGATTTTGATAAATATTTCTGAGGAGAAAGTTTTTGGAAAATGTGCAAATAGCACCATGTGATAGATCATGATTTGTGGATCCCCTAGAAATTTGAATCATCAAATTTGGATATCATTTGAATTATTTGTGGATTTTACAAGTTTACAGAAAAAGAAAAAGAAAAGGGGAAGGGTTTTACCCTTATCCTGCACACTGGGCGAGGGATAGGCAGCAAGCCGGCCCAACGGCTCAGCTGCGCGGGTGGCAGGGGCAATGTCGAAGGCGCCCTGGGTGGAGTACGCCTTCGCCGCGCGTGAAGCGGGTTTGCTCCCGGCCCGTCTCCACTTAAACGGGCGGGGCCCACCCACCGGGTCGCTGACGAGCGGGGCCCGGTGCTCAGGACGTCTCCTACCTCCCGCTCGAACAGAACAGAGGCAGGAGAGGCGAGGCCGAGCGGGTGCCGGCGTTCTCCCCAGCGTCACCGGCCATCCCCGGCGATGCCCAGCACACCGGCGGGTTCAGGAGGCCGAGACGCATCCGCCAAGGTGCGCCATGTCCGCAGGGGTGGTCGGATGCGAGCGCGCCATCGGCCGTGGCGGGCGAAGCTGGCGGTGGTGATGGAACTCCATGGAACAGCCACGGGGAGGAGAGGGAGAAGCACGGGAGGGGCTCGCGGTGATGGTGGTGGTGCTCTAGTGCGGTCTAGAGGGAAGGAGGAGGAGAGGTGGGCACGAATTTAGGCGGAGTCCGGCGGCTCAGCTCCGGCCATGGGGAGCGATGGAGGGCTCGGGGAGAGGTTTGGCTTCGTCCCGTGGGTCTCTGGGAGGGAGAGAGGGTGAGTGGTGAGGAGAGGAGGGCTCGGGAGGCCCTTAAATAGGCGGGCGATGGTCCACCGAGGACTCGTGCGCCGGCGAGCTTGTTGCATTCACCACGGGTCACAGGAGCTCGTCGCGGTGTGTCTGGGGCGTTCCTGGATTCGGTCCAGAGCTAGGGGACAGAAGAGAGAGAGCAGGGGGGCCAGGGGCACCGCGCGTGTGAGCTTGCTCACAGGTGCACTCGGGCGGCTGGCGCGCGTGCGAGCAGGGGCAAGAGGAGGGAGAAGGAGGACGGGGTCGACCAGCTGTCGTGTTGAGGACGCCGTGGAGCATCGTCGGGCGCTGGGGAGGCCCGAGGTGGCCGGAGGTGCTTGGCAGGGGGCGGCTACAGTGCGGGAGCGCACTGTAGCGCGCTCCAGAGCTCCCAAATGGCATGCCATGGCATTTTATATGCCTTGTGGGTGCGGCCACTATTGTCTGGTAGCTCTAGGAGGGAGTAAAGAAAGGGGAGGAAGCATTGGATGCCATGGAGGGCCACTGGAATGAGGAGGGAGGTGAGAAAGGAGAAGAATGCTGCTGTCCAGAAGGGTAAATGGGGTGTTTCACCCCTCAATCATTGAGCTGAGGCCAGGGAAGAGTTACTGGAGATAGGAGAAGACTAGGAGGAGATGTGGTAAAAAGTTGAGCTCAAGGAGAATAGTGTAAGTGGTCAAAATGGTGATTTTTGAAAAGTGACAGAAGGTGTTTGATGCAAATTTGGGCAAGCAAATTAACTCCACTTGACATGAGAATTAACAGGATCAAGTGTCACACATAATTGAGGTTGACCACTAAGTTTGAGTCCATTTTGAGAAAGTTACCAATGCAACTTTTGTAAACCCTAGAAATCAGCAGAAATGGCTTTACCAAGATTTAGTCATGCAAATCTATTCTCCTTGATGCACCACTTGGTGTAGTGTCATCATTTGAGGATTTGAACATGTCCACAAAAGTTGAGATCAAAATGAGAAAGTTGCCAATGTAAACTTGTCCAAATTTGGTTCTGGACAGAGAGGGTTTTGGGGCACTTTGATCAAGATAACATTCTCTCCAACTTGTGCCATTTGGTCTAGATGCATTATTACACCATTTGAGCATGTACACCAAGTTTGAGAGCATTTGGACATGTTTGACAGTGCAAAGTTGTTCAAACTTGAAAAAGGACAGCAGTGGTTTTGAGAGGGTTTCATGGGGTTATACTGTTCTCCATGACATGGTACTTGGCAAGATCATCAAAAATGTCATATGTGACATGTTAGAATTTTCTTGGATTTTTATGAAAGGATTTCCTGCAGAAATATTTCAAATCCTTGAAATGAGCAGAAATGGTTTTGGGAGGTTTTGTCCAATATTTTGATCATGACCATGTCTTGAAACTCATATATATGGAAAATATATGTCCATTGAGTCTCCCTAATTTTTCTCAAAAATAATTTAAAGCTTTAAAATAATTTTAACCTATTAAAGACCATTTCTGGCCTTAAGAAAAAGCCTTTAAATCAAATAGGAAAATAACTTTTAAAATTATATTTTTGTGGTTTCTGGGTATCCTATATCTAATAGGAGTCAAACATATTTTTGGAAAGATTTTTACTGCCCTGAATTAAGTACTTGCAGTACAAATCTTAATTCAGCGGTTTTTGGAAAACTAATTTTTGAAATACTTTTTGGCCAATTTTTTTAAGAAAATACTATATTGCTCTATACACATGGCATGATCATTGGTTCAAGAGTTTGGAGCAAGGAGATGAAGTATAGGAGTTGGAGGATTTATTTGATTTTTAGAGCACTTGCAAACAACAGACAAAATCCAAACAAGGCAAGGTCCAAAACACTCAAAAGTTTTTGTCAAACCACATTTTATCATGATTTATTAGCTTAAGTGTTGTGGCATGAAAATCAGGGTGTGAGAGACCTACCCCCCTTACAAGAATCTCGTCCCCGAGATTCCCAGACTAGGCGCGGAAAGGAATACGGAAACTTGGATTTTGGGGTAGTCTTCACGTCCTCATACTGCTTCTGCTTCCGTTTGGTGCTCCATTGAACCTTGAAGTACTCGATGGCATGGCTTCATGTTTGTCGTCCTGCTTGATCTAGATTGCAATTGGGATCTCTCGCGTAGGTCATATTGGGCTGGAGGTCGATGGCTCGTGATCGATGTCCTTGTAGAGACCAGGCTAGTTAGGAAGTTGGAAACGTTTTCGGAGTGGTGTCGTGTGGAAAAACGTTGTGCACAGTGGGTGACTCAGGTGATAACTCTAGCTGGTAGCCATCTATTCTTCATCTTGCAGTGATCTTGGAGAGGGCCGATAAATCTTGGTGTTAGCTTCCCTTTGACATGGAAATGCTTGGTTCCTTTGAGAGAAGTGTTTTGCATATATGCCTGGTCTTTGATGCGGAGGTATACTTCTTGAAGATGGTGGTTGGTGTAGTTCTTCCTCCTAGACATGACGATCTTCAGATGTTTCTTCACCAGCTCAGTGATTCTTCTTCCGTCTTTGGGTAGACAAGTATGTTGCCAAAATAAAGATGACAACTATCTTGTTTAAGCACTCCATGAAAACTTTGTTCACGGGGTACATAAATTAGGCTGGGGGTATTGGGTGGTCACGGTTGAGTATGGTCCGAGGTGTTCTCGATTTAGAGTCAAGACCTATGGTAATGACCCGACCATGTTGTGGCTTAGTAGGGCTTAAGGGTTTCAGGGATTCTAGTGTGCGAGTGAACATTTTATTATCTTATCCTTAAGCACGGTTTCTGAGATGCCAATAGTCTATCTAGTCCTTCAAACAAATAACCTTATACCATCGAAAGCATCATCTCGTATAGGCCAAATCCAATCATCACTCATGATTTACCAAAGTCTCAGATAATTCCTCAGGGTCACTGATACAAACTCATGAAGTCATTTGTCCTCTATTCCTATATCCTCAAATTGGTCTTCCTTATGGCATCGTCAGTTCTTGTGCTATATTAGGGTGACAATGTGCTTGCTCACTACGTCCACTAGTTCCATAATGAGCCCAGTGATAAACAAGGTTACGGAGGCTTAACTGGTTCTCTTGCAATTCTTTGGGTCAAGCACATGGTTAAAGATTCGATATGGGGTATCTTGTGAAGTCTCGAAGGGTCTAAGAATGGGTTTCTAGTCTGGGGGTTAAACATGACTCTACGGGGTTCTACTTGGTCGAGGAGGCTGTAGAAAAATTCTTCAGTGCTAGTTGGTTGCCGAGGTAGAATCCTTGGTGTAGCTTGTCTTGCTGGTCTTCAGTTGAGGAGAGAGATGAGAGGGAAAAGTAGCATAGAGGAGGGGAATGCCTAAAGGGGGTTCTATAGTGCAAGTGCAAACAAACATGGGCTGAAAGGGCCAAACACAAACAATAAAATAAGGCAGGTGATATAGCCGCATACTAGTTGCCTAGGGCAAAAGGATGGCTGATATCAAAACACAATCAAATAAAAACAAGCAACACACAATCATGGTTCTATTCGAACCATCATACGGACTTGACTGCGCATAGGGGGGTATATGACTCATCCTACCCTAGGGGTTCTCGGACTCAGTAGTCGTGCCTTGTGCCTCGTGCAGTCTTCTGAGTTTTCCTCAGGTGTCTCTTGTAGTTGTTCGATGAAACGATCTGGGTTGAGCCTGAAGAGTCTTCAATAACTTCTCGCCTGTTGAAGTGATGGGGTGAAGGTGGCTCCTTGCAGTAGGCATTGACTCGGTCTTCTGTTGTCTTTTTAATTATGACGATCCCTTTTTGTGTTCTAAGGCGTCGATGGTACCAAGTAAGTAATCCTTATGCAAGGCATAGTAGAGGTCCAACATGTCGGTTACGTTGATGAAAACATCGACACCAAGAGCGGGGGATGAAGAGAACCATTTTCCTACTCACTATAGTGAGGCGGGCCAAATGGCGAGGTTCTCATCCACCGTTGGTTGCCGATACAACAACGGTAAGGACATGATTGCTCTACTAGCGATGTCTATCATGGTCTTGCATATATTACACCCTGATCATCATAGGACAAGGTTGCATCATCCTGGGGCAAATTCAAAGGTGTCACCATCCTCTGGGTCTTCATGTCCTCATTCTTCAAAGGCGTATTTTCTGTTGGCATCGTCTTGTTGTGGTGTCGCGAATCTTGGGTTCAGAAGAGGTGGGTGAGTATTTGGCAAGGTGTACTCCTTCTAGGCTATCCATGAGAATTACAAGGAATCCCGTGGTCAGGGGCTTGAGGGTGCTAGCGACCGTTTGCAATAGTTTTGAAGAGAAGAGATCGATGGGGAAAGTATACCTTAGTTTTTGAAAAACTGAGAAGGGAAGAGAAGTATAGATAGTTTTGAAAACTAGTAATAGTTTTAGAAATAATTTTACCCTACCTAACGACCATGCTAACTAAGGCTTCCTACAGTCAGGATGGCTCTGATACCAGCTCTGTGGGGACCCCGACTCATAAGTCGTGATCACCGAATGCACGTGTACAATGATCCCAGAGATCAATGCTCACTGAACACACAGAAGCTGAATAACAAGAGTCTTACATCCATACGTACCGTATTACACAAGTAGGACCATTATGGTCAAGTCTTGAGTATAACATCGCAGCGGAAATCTTCATCGATAACTTGGACCCATGCCATCTGCCTGAACCCTACAGGCATTCTGACTGGTAATCGTCCTAGCTCGCATGTTCGTCACCGAGGTACTCTTCTTCATATCATGTTCTTTCATGCATGGCCAATAAAATAACCAGTGGCAAGCCAATGAGTACTTTGAATGTACTCGCAAGCAACCCATGTTTTGGTTCAAGATACAACCATGCATGATATAGGTAAAAAAAATTGCGCAAAGCTAGTTTTTGAGTGCAATGACATGTTCAACAACTCGTAAGACATGCATCAGGAGAATTCAAGTAACCAAGAGGACAGGTTACAGATATCAACATAAATAGAGTGGGCATCAACCCAACTCAATGATGTCAAGTCCTTTGACTTGACCCAAGTAGTTCTTCCCACACACACTGGTTTGTAAACAAGTGGACATAGCCCAAGAGCGGTTACCCAACTGTCCTTGACCGTGGACACGGCTATTCGAATAGTTTTACACTCTGTAGAGGTTGCACACTTTACCCACAAGATCCGGGGAACTTCCGTGTCATCCACGACCTGCGGTACCTCAAGTACCCGGGGTAAGCACCCGATCACTATCTTTCCCTAAACGACACTAACATAGAGTCCACTCGATTGGCAGTAACCCCCGCGCCCAACATTTCACATCTTAAAATTGTGGAGCCTCGCTCCCATTTTCATCACATACCACAAGCACGGGGTACCAACGGTGTGTCCGGTGCCCTGTGAAGACAGTCATGGCCGCCCTACCTAGCACGACCCCGTCCGGAGAGAGAGCACCAACTCTCCCCCATCACTAGTAATGCAGACTCCAAGCTAGTATCGGCCTAGGTAATCAATAATGCCCTTTCCCATACAAGGGTAGAGTGGTTGCGCATGTAAGGTTGGAATAACGGTCGCAACTTAAACCAATCCGTTTTTGAAAACAACACACACACTTGCCTCGGTACACCACTTCGTCATCAAGTGGCTACCCAACTCATCATCTCCCTCGGGCATAAGTGGCACCCGACGGGGTTTTCGAGAAGTCCTTTGAAAATACTTTGTCTCCATCACCATGCATATTCCCGTCCCTTTTTGCGTAGCAACTACTTTAGCATCCAATCTACTCCCACCGGCATAACCCTCATAAGGAGGTAGGGTCATGCACAATGCAAGTATCAACGAGGAAGTAACAGAGGCAACCCATCAAAGTGGTTACCATCTTACCATGATTTCGATGCAACACTAATAAAGTGCTATATGACATGCATAAAAAGGGTTTCATAAATATGGTCAAAGGGCTACTTGCCTGTTTTAACAAAGTCTTCGAGGTATTCAAATATCTCTGGTCCAACTCCAAGCATTTCGTCTACTTCGTCAACTATCATCGAAAGCAACCATAATAAGCAACACAACAAGGCAGGAAATGAAAGTGCTCTAAAAATATTGATTTGACTTTTCTAGAACATCTCTGGTTATATGAAAATTAACCAGAGTGGTTTCATTGGAATTGGGTCAGTGGATATTTCTAAACATTTGGATATTATGGAATCAAGGGGTTTATGGATTTGCAAGAGGTGTACAGAAATATTATTTTGAAAAATGAGCAAGTATACCCATTTAACAAGGCATGATTTTAGAAGCATCTAGGAGTTGCTTTCACTAGATTTGGAGTTCAAATGATTTCTCTATGAATTGCAAAGTTGTCTATATATGAAGGAATAGACCACTATTTGAGGTGATACAGAAAGTATTAGTAAAAATGTTCAAAAACTAAGTTTTGAACTTATAGACATCTAGGATTTTGAACCATGGAATTTGGATCAAAAATGGGCTCTCTGTGATTTTCTAAAGTTTATCACAGAAATGGAAAAATAGGATTTCGATAAATATTTCTAAGGAGAAAGTTTTTGGAAAAATGTGCAAATAGCACCATGTGATAGATCATGATTTGTGGATCACCTAGAAATTTGAATCATCAAATTTGGATATCATTTGAATTATTTGTGGATTTTACAAGTTTATAGAAAAAGAAAAAGGAAAGGGGAAGGGTTTTACCCTTATCCTGCGCACTGGGCGAGGGATAGGCAGCGAGCCGGCCCAACGACTCAGCTGCGCGGGTGGCAGGGGCAACGTCGAAGGCGCCCCGGGCGGAGTACGCCTTCGCCGTGCGTGAAGCGGGTTTGCTCCCGGCCCGTCTCCACTTAAACGGGCGGGGCCCACCCACCGGGTCGCTGACGAGCGGGGCCCGGTGCTCAGGACGTCTCCTACCTCCCGCTCGAACAGAGCAGAGGCAGGAGAGGCGAGGCCGAGCGGGTGCTGGCGTTCTCCATAGCGTCACCGGCCATCCCCGGCGATGCCCAGCACACCGGCGGGTTCAGGAGGCCGAGACGCATCCGCCGAGGTGCGCCATGTCCGCAGGGGTGGTCGGATGCGAGCGCACCATCGGCCGTGGCAGGCGAAGCTGGCGGTGGTGATGGAACTCCATGGAACAGCCACGGGGAGAAGAGGGAGAAGCACGGGAGGGGCTCGCGGTGATGGTGGTGGTGCTCTAGTGCGGTCCAGAGGGAAGGAGGAGGAGAGGTGGGCACGAATTTAGGCGGAGTCCGGCGGCTCGGCTCCGGCCATGGGGAGCGATGGAGGGCTCGGGGAGAGGTTTGGCTTCGTCCCGTGGGTCTCTGGGAGGGTGAGAGGGCGAGTGGTGAGGAGAGGAGGGTTCAGGGAGGCCCTTAAATAGGCGGACGACGGCCCACCGAGGACTCGTGCACCGGCGAGCTTGTTGCCGTCACCACGGGTCACAGGAGCTCATCGCGGTGTGTTTGGGGTATTCCTGTATTCGGTCCAGAGCTAGGGGAGAGAAGAGAGAGAGCAGGGGGGCCAGGGGCACCGCGCGTGTGAGCTTGCTCACTAGTGCACTCGGGCGGCTGGCACGCGTGCGAGCAGGGGCAGGAGGAGGGAGAAGGAGGAGGGGGCCGACCGGCTGTTGTGTTGAGGACGCCGAGGAGCATCGTCGGGCGCGCTGGGGAGGCCTGAGGTGGCCGGAGGTGCTTGGCAGGGGGCGGCTACAGTGCGGGAGCGCACTGTAGCGCGCTCCAGAGCGCCCAAATGGCATGCCATGGCATTTATATGCCTTGTGGGCGCGGCCACTAATGTCTGGTAGCTCTAGGAGGGAGTAAAGAAAGGGGAGGAAGCATTGGATGCCATGGAGGGCCACTGGAATGAGGAGGGAGGTGAGAAAGGAGAAGAATGCTGCTGTCCAGAAGGGTAAATGGGGTGTTTCACCCCTCAATCATTGAGCTGAGGCCAGGGAAGAGTTACTGGAGATAGGAGAAGACTAGGAGGAGATGTGGTAAAAAGTTGAGCTCAAGGAGAATGGTGTAAGTGGTCAAAATGGTGATTTTTGAAAAGTGACAGAAGGTGTTTGATGCAAATTTGGGCAAGCAAATTAACTCCACTTGACA